>NC_068565.1:36773315-37074065 GCF_025698545.1 Gossypium raimondii
CAAGACCGACACTTTTCAAGAGAAAAGTACTGCATAAAAGTAGCTCTGGATTTGAAATTTACTTCAGAGGGTCCTGAATGCAAACATAGGGATTTTATATGGATGGAAAAAATTATCATGGCAATTTTTCAAGATTTTGAGATCGAAAAGAAAGAAAGCTTGTTCAGTCTAAGGTCATCAACCAAAAATCATAAATTCTATAATCTTGAAATGCAAATACAACCAAAAGCTCCACAAATATTAAACCAAGCATAGTGAATAAATTTACTAACATACATCTCCAAGCAGAAAAAAAAAAAAACAGGAGCCCTTAACTCAAGTATGAAGCTCAAGTCATTACTGACATTTATACTTTCTAGCAATCATGTGGATGCCGACATTCGAATTCCAGGCACAAATTGTTGACAAGCCCATTGAGCACACAAAGAACAACATTAAACCAAAATCCAAAACTAATCCCAATTACATATAGCCGTCAATAAATCAACATCAATCAATCTCATTGAAACTGTAGTATCCATTAAAATGAAATCAATCAAGAAAACATGTCACTCCATTTCATTAAAGTTATTACAAACTACAAAAAAAAAAAAAAAAGCTAGAAAACAGTGAGAAAAAAACTACATTAACTAATAAACTGTTGATAAGAAACGTATATAAACATGCAAAAGAATAGATTTTAAAAAAGAAAAAGAAAAACACATGTCTAACCTTCATAGAAGAACTCGAACGTTAAAACCCACGTTCCAAAACCAACCTGGAAAAATGGATTTTCATTGTTATAAATCTTTGAACTTTGATTGTCAACTTTTTTTTCCAATAATTCTCTTTTCCTCTTCGCTCTTTTCTTGTTGCAAATAAATACAGGCAGAGCAAGAAAAAAAAACTGTGAAAAAAATAAAATTAAAAAAGAACAAATAAGACAAAGCAAAGAAAACTTTAGTTATCTTGAAAGAGAGAACTTAGCTTTCATGGATACGAAAAAGTGACCTAATAAGGGATCAAATAATAAAAAGGCCGAACAAAGCAAAGCGAAGAGCATGTGGAATTTGGATTATTATGAGCTCACTCAATCATCTCTACTTCACAATCCAAACTCAAACAAAATGCAAATCTCTACTGTTCTCTACTTTCAGCAAAAGATTAAGAAAACGTATAAAGAAGCCAAATCTATGTGAAATTAAAAACATTTCACCAACTCTCAGATCTCTACTTTCAAAGATGGCAACTGGAATTCTTCTAACTTCTCTACATTTTTACCCAAAATATCTAAAAGCATCAACTAGGATCACAATGAATAACCATGTTGGTATTACCGAAATCATGTATGGTTAAGTCGGTTCCTTAATCAGTCACACAATTTAACACTCAATACAAAGTGATACTTATCCATCAAAAGAACAAAGAAAAATAAGCTTTTGTGGCATTAAGATTTTCTTATTTCAAAATTTTTAATTAATTACAACAAGTATAAGAAATGATGCTAATCTCAAAGATAAAATAATAACTCCGGAAGAAAAAAGACTAATAGAAAAGTAATTTTTATTGGACGTTGAAATGACACATCACGGACATGTCCAAATTTGTCATGAGGGCACCATGAAGAGCACTTAACTTCAAAACATAACAATTTATTAAGCATAAAGGCATATATACAAAAAGATAACTTTTATGACTTGATATAATCAAAAATTTAATAATACCCATGCATTGTTTGATATAATCAAATAAGCAAGGTTAACGGAAAAGAAGAAAGCAGAAAGGCGTCCTATCTGTTGAAGGAAAACCAGATTCGAGTAAATGAAATACTTAAAATTTCAAAAATAAATTACCTATTTTCTATCTAATAAAATTCACAAACAAGTCATGAATTTGATAAATCCTACTATTAATTTGGTGAATTTCTATACGAGGGAAATGACATGCAACTGTCGAATTAAAGAATTTATTCATATGTAGATCAAAAGACAATCAACGAATAAAAATTAGAAAAGGGTAAAAGAGAAGTGATGCTTACTCTATAGTTGTTATATTCCTCCTTAACTTTCAACTGGACTTCTTTACGAGATGCACGCACATTGATTGGTCCCAGAAACATCCTCAGAAACCTTCCAGCCATACCAATTACAAATAATTAATCGCTACCTCTAATTACAAGAAATCAAATCACTTAAAAAAAGAGACAAACAGAGAACATGTAAGTATCAAAGTATACCCTGAGCTTTGGTAGGAAGAAAAGCGGCGGCTCCATCTGTTAAGATGGAGCTGGGTCTCTAAATCCTCTTGAAATGTTTCTCGATCCAAAACAAAATAAAATAATTAGGAGAGAGAAATGATGAGAAAAAGGAACATGCAAAGGTTAAGGAGTTTTGCCTTGCTTGCGAACTTAGGATCCAAAAGCTTTTTAGATACAAGCGAGTTGATCGAAGAACGAACACGGCGAACAGAGGATTCAAGGGAAATGGCTTTTTGGCGAAGAGACTGCTCCTCGTTTGAAATCTTCCATAAAAGCGAAGCTCCAGATTCGTGCAACTCCTTGGCTTGCTCCATCACCCTCCCTACTTCTTCTTCAAATTTATCCGCAGACGCAGACGCAGACGCCCATTTATTCGTCCTCTGCATTTCCTCTTCATTTACATAGAGACTACTCCTCGTCTTTCAAAAATCTGAAAGTAATCGATGCATAAAGCAACGGGTCGAATGCTCCTGCAGGAATCAGAATAGAGGAACGACATTGTTCCAGTCTTGTATGTGACGCAGTTCCAACACCTTTTTGTTGAAGAATCGAGCTTTACGGCGAATTGGGAGCTTAAATTTTGAAAGGAAAAGTTTAAATTTGAGAGAAAATGAAAGGCGTAGCATGGAGCAACCCGATAAGAAATAAAGGGATTTGGGAAATTGGGGGTTTGGATCACAAAGGGATTGGAAGTTTAGGAATTGGGGAAAATAATTTGGGTAAGAATAACTTAGGGAAATTTAGGGAAAACAAAGTTAAGAAATTGGGGAAATGAGGTCGGGGAAATCTGACATGGGAAAAACTAAAGGAAATTCGGGGTTAATTTGTGGCGTTTCTTAATAAGCGCCACTAAAAGCATAGGAAAACACGGCACCGTTTCAGAAACTATTAAAACCTATTTGTGGCATTTTCTGCTGAAGCGCCACTAAAGCATAGTCCTTTTGTGGCATTTTACAAAAAACGCCACTAAAATTTTGCATCAAAACGTAACGTTTTGCAGTATCAGGCACAAATTTTGCGGCGCATTTTAAAGAAACGCCACTAATTTCTATCCTTTTGCGGCGTTTGGTAGGAAACGCCACTAAGAACACAAATCAAAACGCAACGTTTTACCATTTCTGAAACAAATTTGCGGCGTTTTTTTATAAACGCCACTAGGAACACAAAATAAAACGTCATCGTTTTGCATACTATGACATATTTGTGGCATTTTTTACTAAAACGCCACTAATGCATAAACACTAAAATAAATTTAATTTTTGTCATTTTTTATTAACCTTAAACCCTTAGAGCCATAAACAGTAAGACACAAACTACAAAAAAACTAAACCCTAAACCCAGACCCTAAACTATAAACCCCAAATCCAAATAACAAACATCAATCACTGAACCTAAAATACTAAACATTAAACCCTAAACTCTAATATAATATACCCTAACACCTTAAACTTTAAACCATAAATATATATTATAAGTTACAATTAAAAGTAATTAAAAAGAATCTTATTGCTTGCTTAAACCCTAAAATAACTTTATTTTTATATTTTTTATCAAAATCCCTAACCCTTAAACCCTAATACCCTAACCCTTAAAACCATAATTAAACACTAAGACTCGACTATAAAAACTAAACTCCAAACAACAAACTTTAAAACACTAAATCCCAAACCCAATATAACAAACCCTAAACCATAAACTTAAAATTATTCTAAACATTAAACCTTAAACTATAAAACCCCTTAAACTATAGCCCTTAAACCTCTTAAACCCTAAACTCCAAAATTTTTTAATCAATATTAAGTACTGCTTCCACAATTTTTTATAAACATATATAAGCTTTTACATTAATATATATATATCTATGTGTATATACATGTACATCAATATCCATATGAAATTTTTAGGGGTTTAGGGTTTTAAGGATTATGTTTTTAAGGTTTAAGGGTTTTGAAGAAGCCATATGGTCGGCATCGATTTTAACAGCTTAATGGTAACTTAAATGAAAACTTCTAATTATAATTAATATAAATAAATCAATTAAATAATAAATAGACAAATAATTTTTTTGCGGCGCTTTCCCAAAAACGCCGCTAAAGCCCTCGAAAGGTCAGAAAACGGCGTCGTTTAACTTATGTTTTTTTTTTTGCGGCGCTTTATTAAAAACGCCGCTAACTCCCCGAAAGCTCAGAAAACGGCCTCGTTGGGCTTAGGTTTTTTTGCGGCGCTTTCTCAAAAACGCCGCTAAAGCCTGAGCATTAGCTGCGCTTCCTAAAAAACGCCGCTAAATCCCCGAAAGCTCAGAAAACGACATCGTTAGGCTTAGGTTTTTTTACGGCGCTTTCTCAAAAACACCGCTAAAGCCCTGAGCATTAGCGGCGCTTCCTCAAAAACGCCACTAAATCCCCGAATGCTCAGAAAACGGCGTCGTTGGGCTTAGGTTTTTTGCGGCGCTTTTTGGAAAACGCCGCTAATACTTATTTTCAGCGGCGTTTTAGTGTAAGCGCCGGTAATGATCGATCTTTAGCGGCGTTTTTTATCCAAACGCCATTAGAAACGCCGCTGAAAGCCTATTTTGGTGTAGTGTATGATTCAATCAATCATAATCTCCGTTCTACTTCCTTTATTTACAAGTATTTATAAAAAAATCTTTAGCCTTAGTATGCCATGCTTTCATTAAGATCCGTTTTTTATTTTTGAAGCTAGACTCAATGAAATTTTTACCATAAAAAAATCATAATTTTTTTCAAAGTATATTGATACCATTTTTTTAAAATCACCCATGTTCTGCTGCTAGGCAACTTCAACTCTTCTTCACTAAAAATTAAACATCTTTCAGTACAAGTCTCATATTATGTTATGGTTTATTTCCTTTGAAACTAGGCTCATTAAGATTTTAGGCATATAAATTTAATTTCCTAAACATATTTGTACAATTTATAGTGATTTTTCAAAGTTAGAACAAGGAACCCAAATTATTATGATATTGTCTCATAAAAGTATTATATAACATAATCTACAATTCCATTGCTTTCACCATTGATTTATGAAAACTAGACTCAACAAGATTTAGTTTCATATTTTATTCAACCTCTAACTTGATCCTTATAATATCTTGTGAATTTTCAAAGTTGTACTACCATTGTCATCCATAAAGTGTTTAGTGAACATTTTGCTCTTCCATGATTTGATTAAGTAGGTTTTCTCGTTTCATTATATAACATACTACATTCCAATCAAATTCAATGTCAAAACATATAATCACTAAGTTACACAAATTCTTATTTCTTTTCAAATTGGTCCTCTAGTTCGATAATCAATCTCAAACATAGTATTTTAAACTCAAATAATCATTTTCAATTTCCTTCAGTATCATACTTTGCAAAACAAAATAAATATGTAACAAATATAATGATTCAATTTATAGAAATACAATAATAACATGAATTAACATAGTAAGTTCCATATGAACTTACCTTGCAAAACAACAACCAAATGAGCTTTTAAGGACTATTCGACAAATTTTTGTTTTTCCGCAACTAGCCTCGATTTGGTTCAGTTCTTGATCTATAAAATAATTAAGTTCAATTATCAATTCCAAACATCTTATATCATCCTATTCTAAGCATGTATCAGTTCAATTTTGAGCTTCATTTTACAATACGATTTCAATCTCATCCTCTATAAACCCTCTACTGCTTATTTTTATCAAAATCTCAGAACAAATTTACAAATAAATCTCATTAGTACTTACATGGAACAACTAAAAATTTTCACCTTACATATCAGTCCTTTTTCATATCTAAACTTAAAATCTAACTATTTAACACCAAAAGCTCCAAGGAATCATAAATGATAAATTTTTAAAACTTTAATAGTTTCGAAAATTAACACACGAGTCAGCTAAATTAAACTTTCGGGATTTCAAAAATATAAACATTATAAGAAAATGATTAAATTACACTAACTGATTAAAAATATGAAGTTTTGGAGCGCTGAATCGAAAGTTCTCAAATAGGAGAGTGGTTTCAACTTTTTCTTTTGGGGGAAGAAGACGAGAAAATGCTTTCGCTCCCTTCCCACTTATGTTTTATTATATATAATATAAATTTTAAATATTATAAAACTTTATGATTAGACATAAAGCTTTCCACCACCGTCCACTATAATTTCAGCATGGTATAATTACCATATTGGTCCCTAGTTTAAGTTTCCAATTAAGAATCTATAGTAAATTTTAACTATTATCATTTTTACAATTTAGTCCTTATACCTTAGTTAACCACTAATTTGATAAAATTACCTATCCAAAATTCAATTCACCAATAATATAACTCCGTAAATATTAATATTTACAGGTTCAGTTTACAGGAATAGGGTCCCGAAACAACATTTTTCGATACCACTGGCTTTAAGATCATTACATTTGTACCTTAGATAACTATCAATGAAACAAACTTAGTAGAAAAAATTTAATATAATTCAATATTATCCTCATAAATATTAAATAATAATATTTACAAACACGGTCTACGAAAAATGACATTTCATAACCGTAATTTTTTACACCGCTAAAAACCAGGTCGTTACACCCATATTGTAGTAAACATGTAATTTTTTTTCTATGTATTTGAACGATGAAAAAATAAATAAAGTTAATTTCACATTTCACTAATATGTCTTTTGTTTTTATTTCTTTCATGTTTTGCATGCATAGCGAAATTGTGACAAACAAATATTAGCTTATTGATTGTCTAAGTTTAAATTGATGGTAAGTGGGAGTATAAGAACGTTTACATTGCTAGAAAGACAACTTATTTTAGTAGATAATCTAAATGAGTCTGTAATCCGTAAAAGAATCTAATTGAGCATTTGATTCAAATACTTAGAAGGATTATTATGTTATCTACAATTCTAATCGGGGAGATGACTAGTCTTGGCTATCGGAGCAATTGACTCCAAGGGTAAAGACATAGATGTATTCATTAGAAGAATGATACATAGGACTAGACCCAAGATAAATGAATTCTGAATTCATTTATGAATTAATTCACTTGTGATATTCATAGTGTGATTTACCTAAATCTTGAGTTAGTCACTGACCATGTGTATGTAACTCATATGCTTTAATATAAGTGGAAGCTTATGCTCTAAAGATGATCGAGCCTATAACTGACATCTTAGGTACATGACTTGTATATGGCATGGTTTTACTAGCAACAATGGAATTCATAGCTCGATTAAAGCTTTAATAATATTCTCTTATTGGCATTCTGTGGATTGATAAATATGGAATGTGGCTATGGGTTTCTAGTTCTCGAATGAGCAATTTATCACAATTATTTGTTGTAAGTGATCATATTAATCATTAAGAAGACACAGTGGTGACAAAGAAATAAAATATGACTGTATTGAGTGAATGTAATTAACTCAATGGAATCAAGGCTATCACATGAGGGTAACACACACATGACAATATCATTGAACAAATAAGTTTGTTCAATTTCTTTCATAAAAAGTATACAATAAGGAGTTTTCGGTCATGATACTTCTTGAGGACTGACTCCATGATTAATTAAATTGCTAATTATCAAAACGATGCTTTTGGACATAATTGCAATTACTAGAGCCTAATCGTATATGTTCGATTGGTCCCTCCGCTAACTCAACAAAAACTCAATCGAACTGCATTTGAATTAGAAGAAAATTCTATGACTTTGAAAATAATTTAATTGAGTCGATTTATTCAACGTGAAATTAAATTAGGCGGTCATGAGAATTGTTCAAATAGAAATTTGATTAAAGAATTTTATTAAAAAAATTAATTTGGAAAATCTAAGTGATTTTTGGGAAAATTAATTCTGATAAAGTAAAATTAAATTTAAAAAATTAGTTAAAATTAATATGATATTTTTGGAAATTAATTTTCAAGTCAGACAATTGGCCCAATGGATAATTGAACTTGAAAATTGGGCTTGAGAACCAAAAATTGAGACCCAAAAACTGGTCGAACCAGGCTTAGCATGTGAAACCTTACCGACGGTCCAACAAGTGGCAAGACCGAACCAGTCGGGTGCTATGAGAGTGTCACATCTGCAATGGCATCACCGAACACAACGATGTCAGCGGTAGCAGTGGTGGCATTCTGAGGGCTGACGGGTGGTCATTTAGCGGTTGAGCAGTGGAGGAATGACACTTCTATTAGGACTCTAGCGGATAATTTGACTTCAAGTTAACTATTCGAAAAATAATATTATTTTAATATATTTAATATTATATTTAATTTAATATTTATCTTATAGATAAATATTCTATTAATTAATAATATTTAATAATAGATTTAAACTAATATTTATCTTGATAAGTATTATATTAATTTAATATTAAAGTGATTAAGTTTAACCATAGTTGAACTTTCTAAACTCTCTTTATATAAAGAGAGTCTTAGGTCATTATTTTTCACACATATGAATTAATATAATATTTATTTACAACTTGTAGTCTTGTAGAGAAAAAATTCATGATGAAATTATTTTAGAAAATTTCTAGAGATATTGTTCTTATTTACAAATTGGCCCAGAAGTTTAGAGAAATTATGAAATTACTACACTGGTAATTTTGTGAAAAATTTTCTGATTCGAAGCTAGCATACACTTGGCAAACGTGAGCTTGAGGGTAACTGAGAAGACTACTCGGTCGAAGCATTCATTCTAGATAGATCAAAAGGTACAATTTTGATTAAGTGTTTATTACTTTAGATAACACAACCAAGTTCTTATTTTAGAAAATTTTTAAAACTATTGTTTTGTAACGACCTATCAGTGGTGTCGAGAAATGTACTCCCGGGACTTCGTTCTCGCGATTCGGGCTTATAAATATTTTATTATTATTATTTATTATTAAATATTTATATAGTTGCCCTAGAAGGGAATTGAATGATGTTAGACAATTTTAATTGAATGATAGTTAGACAATTTTAAGTATTAAGTGTTTAATTAAAGTAAAGGGACTAAATTAAATAAGTGATAAAAGTAGGAATTAATACTACATTATAAGGTGGATCCAGATTAAAGGACTCATTAAATAAATAAGCCATTATTTATATAAGTATGTGATGCTGGACGATTATAGTAATATTATAAGTATTATATGTGTTAAGTCATTATAATAATTAAGCAAAATCTTTGTTATAAAATAATATATAATATTAATAACAAAAGGGGATATTAGTGAGTGGAGAGAAGAAAGCCAAGGATATTTCTTTTATTTTTTTTTCTTTTTGAAACAAAAAGGAATTGAGGGAGAAGTCGCACGACCAAGAGCTCATTGTTGCATCTTTAATTTGGTTAGTAAATTTTGGTTATTTTTATATGAAATTTATGTTTTTGAAGTCTTAATCTTATGAGTTAATTTGTCCATGTTGAAATTTTGAGAATTAATAATATTTGTGGAAGTTCCCATTGATGAGAAATTCAAATGATTGGTGTTATTTTGTTGGGTGTTAAATTTGTGAGTGATTATAATGTTAAAATCATAAATCAATATATGATATAAAACTTAATAAACCATAAACTAGAATCTATCATGTCAAATCATTAAGAACAAAATGATAACAGAACTAGATGCAGAAGCGTACCTAAATCCATGAATTCCTTGAAGTTTTTTTTTTTTGGATCTTGGGGATTTGATCTTCCAAATTAGCATACAAGAAATTCAGAGACTATTTGTACTCTCTTTCCTAAGGATGAGATATTAGAAAAGTTATCTTATGTGTAATTTGGGGACCATAACCTAATATATATAACTTTGGCACATTAGCCCTAATTCCTAATTATCTCATCATTAATTAGAAATTAGTTACTAGAGTATCTACACATATTTGACTCATACTTTATTTAATAATTAAAATCCAATAAACCTTAAACAAATTGGATCGCTTTTAATTTGGGCTAACTTGTCATGATAGTAAATAATACGTAATTACCCTTATTATATATGTGATATCCATATTTTCCAACAATCTCCCACTTAAACCACATATATATACTAATTACTCTATAATTAAATGTCATTATATAACCTTGTGAGCTCAAAAATTTTACTATCATATCCAAAAGGTATTCTGAACAATCTCGTCTATTAATTATGCTAACATAGAACCAAGGCGACTTTCATTACATATATCGTGACTAAGTTCATCCTTAACATGTCTATTTCCAACTGGTCCTCTTTAAACTTACATGAAGTTAGTATAAATATAACAAAATAGAGTGAATAAACTAAATACTTCATTTCTGATAAGAAAATAACCAAATACATAAATGTTTGAAAATAAACAGAAAGTAAAGAAAATACAACTCCTATTAAATCATGATATCCTCAAATAATGTAACACCCATATGAGCAGTGTGCTCATGAAAGACCTTGGGTGGTAAACCTTTTGTGAGCGGATCCACTATCATGGAGTTTGTCCCAATGTGCTCTATGGATATTTGTCCATTTTGCACTCTTTCTTTCACAACTAGGAATTTTATCCCAATATGCTTTGACTTAAATGAACTCCTGTTGTTGTTGGAATTCAGCACTGCTGCCTTATTGTCACAAAATAATTTGAGTGGTCTTTCCACATTCTCCAATATGCGCAGTCTAGTGACAATGTTCCACATCCATATTCCATGGTTTGATGCCTCATATCATGCTACAAACTCTACCGCCATAGTGGAAGAAGCTACAAGTTTCTATTTGACACTTTTCCAGGATATAGCTCCTCCAACTAACAGGTAAATATAGCATGATGTAGATTTCCTACTATCTTGGTGCCCAGCAAAATCATAATTAGAATACCCAATAACCTCAAAATGATTTGATTTCTTATAAGTGAGCATGTAATCTTTTGTTTTTTGAAGATACCTCATAACCCTTTTGGCTGCTATCCAATGGCCCATACCAAGGTTACTTAAATATCTGCCTAACATCCCAACAATGTACGCAATATTCAGATGCGTACATACTTGAGCATACACAAAACTCCTGACAACTGATGCATAGGAAATCTTTTGCATTTCTTGAATTTCAAGGTTACTTTTCAAGAATTGAGTAAGACTAAATTTGTCTCCTTTAGCGATAGCGGTGTCACCTGGTCTACAACTTTGCATGCTAAACCCTTTGAGTACTTTATCAATATAGCTTTTTTGTGACAATCCAAGAATACCTCGAGATCAATCTCAATTTATCTGAATTCCTAAAATAAAAAAGGCGTCCCCAAGATCTTTCATCTCAAAATGCTTAGATAAAAACCTCTTGGTTTCTTATAATAAGCCTATATCATTAGCGGTAAGAAAAATGTCATCAACATATAGAACCAGAAATATGTACTTACTCCCACTGAATTTGTGATACACACAATCATCAACAATATTAATCTCAAAACCGAATGAAATAATTACTTGATGGAACTTGTGGTACCATTGACGAAAATCTTGTTTGAGTCCATGGATGAATTTTCTCAATTTGCAAACCATATTCTTTAGTTCTTCCAACTTAAAGTTTTTTTGTTGCACCATATAAATTTTTTCTTCAATGTCGCCATTGAAAAACACAGTCTTAATTGAGAAACATAGTCTTAACATCCATCTAATGTAACTCAAGATCAAAATGAGCAATAAGCTTCATGATTATCCCAAAAGAGTCGTGCGATGAAATTGGAGAGAAAGTCTATGTAAAATCAATGCCTTCTTTCTGAGTATATTATACCTCTCCACATTACCATTTGCATCCCTCTTGGTTTTAAATATTCATTTACAACCAATTGGTCTTACACCTGCAGTTATTGGTACAATTTCCCAAACTTTATTATCTTGCATAGACTGATACTTATCTTTCATGGCATCAATCCGCTTTTGAGAATTAGAACTTTTCATGGCCTAATGAAAGTTGATTAGATCATCTATCATCATTCCATTATCATCCTCATGTTCTTGGAGAAATACAACATAATTGTCTGGAATAGCATTTCTCCTTTCTTTTATAGATCTCCTTAATGACACTTGTTATTGAGGTTGTTGAGTTTGTTATTCTGGAACAATTACCTCATCTTGAATAAGGAGTTGTTCAACATTGTCTTGTTGAGGTTCTAGATTCACTTCTTGATCAATGATAGGTATGAGAACCTGAATATCGTCAAAAGTGAAAGTAGGAACTGGGTTGGAATTCCTCATCAAAAGCAATGTCTCTAACCTTATTTCTCCCTCCAAACTGAACATCCTAAAAAAATGTTACAAATCCCGTCTAAAAAATATTCCTAATGTTTGGATCATAAAACTTATAGCCCTTAGATCGCCCAAAATAACCAATAAAGTAGTTGCTTACTATTTTGGAGTCCAATTTCTTTTCATGTGGCCTATAAGGCTTTGCCTCAACTAGATATCCCCAAATGTGAAAGTGCTTTAGACTAGGATTTTGACCTGTCCAAAGCTCATAAAGTGCTTTTACAACTGCTTTAGTGGGTACTCTATTCAGAATGTAAGCTGCCATCTTTAAAGCTTCTCCCTAGAGGGACTCAGGTAAGGTAGAATGAGCAACCATTCTCCTTACCATATGATTAAGAGTCTTGTTTCATCTTTCAATTACACCATTCATACTGGGTGATCCTGGCATGGTGTACTGTAGGACAATTCTGCATTCATCTAGGTATTTCACAAATGGTTCTGGACATTGTTCACCTAAGCCATCATATCTACTGTAGTACTCAACACTACGGTCAAATCTGACGTTCTTAATCCTTTTGTTGAATTGATTCTCAACTTCAGCTTTATAAGCTTTGAACACATCCAGAGACTGAGATTTCTCATGAATGAGATATAGGTACCCATAACGTGAGTAATCGTCTATGAATGTTATGAAATATTATTCACCATTCCAAGATGTCGTAGGGAATGACCCACAAATATCTGTATGAATTAATTTTAAGACATCTGAAGATCTATTTGCACCCAATCTCTTAGTTTTGTTCTATTTTCCCTTAATACAATCAACACAGACATTAAAGTCTGTGAAGTCAAGAGACTCTAAAATACCATCAGACACAAGGTGCTCAACTCTAACTTTTGAGATATGACCTAAGCACTTATGCCATAATGATGTTGAATTTTCCTTATTTAATTTGCATTTAATACCACATGATTCCACATGCAAGGTTTCATTATAGGATGCAACTATTTCTAGTAAATAAAAGTTGTCATAAATATTTAAATAACTAGTTCCAACAACATCCGAATTTAAAGACAAACTAAATTGATTGTTTCCAAATGAACAATAATATCCAAATTTGTCCAACTAAGAAACATAAACTAAATTATGTCTAAATGATGATACAATAAACATGTCTTTTAAATCCAAATAAAAACCAGTTCCTAATAACTACCTAAAATGCCCAATTTCTTCCACTTCTATTGATTTTCTATTGCCCACGAAGATGTGTCTTTCACCATCACTTGGCATTCAGTAAGTCAGGCAACCCTACATAGAAACACTTATGTGAGTAGTAACACCAAAATCTATCCACCAAGTGTTTCTAAGTACTGAAGCTAAATTAACCTCAGAACATACCAAATTAAGAATTATACCTTTATTTGCATGCCAGGCATGATATTTGGTACATTCTTTCTTCACTTGTCCAGACTTGTTACAAAAGAAACAACTCTCTGTAGCATGCTGTTGTTTCTTTTGAGCTAGACCCTTAGCAATTTCATTATGATTTTTTTTTTTGCTATTGTCTTTAGGGGCATTGGCCAAATGAGCACATTAAGACTTATCACGCTTCAACCTATCTTCCTCTTGCACACAATGAGAAATGAGCTCATTTAGATTTCATTTCTCCTTTTGATAGTTATAACTAATTTTAAATTGATCAAATTGTGCAGGAAGCGATACCCAAACCATAAGAACAGGCAATTCTTCAGAAAGCTTGATCTTAACTGCCTTAAGTCTTGAAGCAACATGGAACATCTCCATAATGTACTCCCTTACGTTTCCTTGACCGTTATACCTCATAGACATCAAATAAGTTAAAAGTGATGTCATCTCAAATTTATCATTTTTAGCAAAACATTTCTCTATTTCTTTAAGGAAACCTTTGGCCTGAGTAATCTCTTCAAATTCTTTGCCCCTAAAGGCTTCTGGAATGCTATGTTTCATAATCATTAGACTCATGCGATTTGAACAATTTCACCTCTCAAAATCCCTCTTAACATCAGGGGTGCTTTCTGTAGTGAGAGGTGCATGTTTTTCTTCCCTTAGTGCAAGGTCTATGTTCATACAACCAAGCACCATTTCTTAAAATTAGTCCCATTAAGAATGGGTATAAAATTTATATTAGCAGATATTGTGGCAGTAGAAGATGAACTAGCTGAATATAGAACAAATAAAAAACAAGTTCACATCAATACCCATAAGTAAACAATAAATTCAAGATAATGGTTAATCCCATCTCAAGATACCAAACATAACATTAATATCAAGTATTTGGACAATAATATTACTAGTAAACGATACTCTTGTTGTAGCAATCAACATTGATAGTAAATTATGTCAAACAATTAATTAATCTTTAGACTAACTTATTGCTCCTATAAAATACCTTATAATTGTCACACATTTATCACCACAAATGCCGTTGAAATTTGGCCAAATATTAACTTCCCTTTGGGTCAATTAATAAATGCATGAATCACAAAAAAACATACAATCATCTTGACATTTTAAATAAGCTAATCTATACAAAAGAGGTCACTTTGGCTGTATTTTGTTTCAATTAATCTATTTAAAATATTAGACATCCTTAATTAAAAGCCAAAATCTGAATTTATTTCTTTCAAAATATTTATCTTAATCTTATCTTTCAATCAAATTAAAAGACAACCGTATATACATATATGTATTTATCTACTTTTCCAAAATAACATGCATATATTATATATGTATGTATAATAAAATATATATAAAAGAACTAAGCCATGCGTACATGCTGTTAACCTCTTTTTGTTTTTTTTTAAAAGCCGTATGAATAAACTAAAAATTGGAGCACAGATCATGCAAAACTTTATCAATTGAACTTAATATACGTAATATACTTTTGGCGTATATACTTGCAGGTACTAAAAACTGAAGCACAAATCATGCAAATAGAAATTGTTTGAAGAAAAAACAAAACCCAAGATTAATATATACACATATATTCAGATAGCATAAGATACATATCGCAAAAGCACTGACTTGACCTTCATGCAATCACCGAATTGAAACACAGATCAGGTAATCATCGACTTGATCTTCATGCGACCTTTAGTTATTTATTATAAAACAAAGGATTGTAAACAGAAATTGAATCGCAAGATTTGCAAATAAAAGATTGAAAGGCAGCTATCAAATATTACATAAATATTCCAAACCTTATAATTATATATATCTGAATTCAAGATATTCAAGATCTAAAAAAGAAATTAATAAAAACCTTCAAAGATTAACACATATATCCAAAATATAAAACCAATGAAATTTTATGAATCAATCATTCAAAGAAGAAAGAACCTTAATCAATTCCCAATGATTTGACATGACGAGGCTCGGATGCCACTTGTTAGAATCATAAATCAAGATATGATATAAAACGTAATAAACCATAAACTCGAATCTATCATGTCAAATCAATAAGAACAAAATGATAACAGAACTAGATGCGGAAGTGTACCTGAATCCATGAATTCCTTAAAGTTTTTTTTGGATCTTAGGGATTTGATCTTCCAAATTAGCACACAAGAAATTCAGAGACTATTTGCTCTCTCTTTCCTAAGGATGGGATATTAGAAATGTTATCTTATGTGTAATTTGGGGACCATAACCCTAATATATATAACTTCGACACATTAGCCCTAGTTTCTAATTAGCCCATCATTAATTAGAAATTAGTTACTAAAGTATCTACACATATTTGACCCATACTTTATTTAATAATTAAAGCCCAATAAACCTTTATATTTATATATATATATATATATATAAGTGTTTTGAGCTACCATTTTAGTAAATTTTGCATTTTTTTAATTGTTGAAGCTAGACCAAGCTTAAGTAGGGACTGATTTGATAAATCATGAAGAGTATAGGTACTATTTTTTTAGAATGCTAAATGTCCTTGAGGTGATGGATTAAATTATAAGTCTTATGGGCTAGTTTGGTTAAATTAAAGGGTGATTTTTGTTGATATTAATCTCTAGGGAGTTAAATGTTGTAAACTCAAAATAACATGGTTTAAGTCGTGAATTATAATGATTAAGGGACTATTGGAAAATAATATAAATTGGTTAGTTGGGAATTGACTCGGGAAAACTAAAATTTGGGAGTTTTGGATTAAGGATTGAATGGTATATATATTAAATACAAAGATGTGAAATTTGTTTAAAGGGTTAAATGTTAGGATATAAATATTCTTAGTGGTTAAATTATGAAATTAAATTATTGTTTTTAGATCAAGAAACGAAAGGATCAGTTGCTAATCGTGGAAAGGAGAAGGTTATCGAGCGATCGTCTTCGATTTTAGTAGCTTCCGTAATTCGGTAAGTTCATAGTCCTTGAACTTGAACTCATTAATTCATTTTAGTTATTTAGTTAGTACTTAATGTTAATGATATATTTTTTAAGATAATTGATTAATTCAATTGAATTGAGGAATATGAATGATTATATGATTGAATATGAGATAAACAAAAAATGTAATTTAGTTGTGGTTGTGTTTGATGGAATTGTGAAACAAGGTATTGAGGATGTAATAACTGTATAACGAATATCATCAGTTTATCTTCCTAGTGTTAGGCACACGATTATATTTGTCGGTTTATTCGACTAGCGCTGGGCACAACTTTCGTCAGTTTATCTGACTAGTGCTGGGCACATCATTATATCTGTCTGTTTATCCGGCTAGCACTAGGCACAACTTTCGTCAGTTTATCTGACTAGTGCTGGGTACATCGTTATATCTATCGGTTTATCCAACTAGCACTGGGTGCAACTTTTTTCAGTTTATATGACTAGTGATGGGCACATCAATATATATGTCGGTTTATCTGACTAGCGTGGGGCGCAAAACTTGATTACAGTTTAACCATTAGGCAACGGGTTCCATTTATTGAATGACTCATATTGACAAGGTATAATAAATCCAGTGGAAAAGATTGGTATGTGAAAGATATCATGGAAGAGGTATTAAATGAATTATTGAGTAGTATGCTAAATTTCATGGAGATAAACTTATACATTATGGAATGTAAATTTAGGTCACTAGGTGTAAGTGTGATTCTTTGAAAGAATAAGTTTTCTTAATGTTTGAGCCCTTCTTTGAATGCAGGTTAGGTACTTACTTTTGTCCATCGACTCAGCATCCACGACAAATCCCGAACTCAACGTTGGTGATGTATTTCTTTTTGTGTCATGGCATGTACGTAGGATAATGATATTTTGAGTCATAATCTGATGGTCTATGGTTGAATCTAGTATAATTTACTTATATTGAAAGTCATATAAACTTTAGAATTATGTTTTGTCTTGAAACAAATGTTTGTATATAGTTATGAATGAAATAAGCATGTTGATAAGCTTGACTCTTTTGGATGTGTATAATTGTTGATGTGAATTGGTAAATGCTTTGTGAAAGGACAACTTGGTAAGATTGGTTGAGGATGAGAAAGTGGTTAATGTCATATGCTCTTTAACAAGGTTATGGAATAATTAGTCTTTGTATGAGTTGCCTTTGAATGGCACATTAGTTAGGCACATGTATTGTAGGTAATTGGTATGTTTTGTCTTGTTTGAAAGTATTTTTCGTTATGGTTTTAATATGGTTTTAGGTTTGGATTGGTAGCCAATAGGTGTAAAGTTTACCTTGTTCTTGAAGCAAATTTGGTGCACACGGCTGTGTGTCCCCTGTTTTAAAAAAACTTTCAAATTTTCTTAACTTTTCTTTTTGGTTTCAAATTGATTCCAAAATGTTACTAATTTATTTTTAGGCCTCGTAGACTCGTTTTAAGGCTCGTATGTGTATGTTAGATTACAAATGAATTAAGATTGATCAATTGTAATTATGATTGAATATTTGTTGGTATGAATTGTTAAATGTTTAGAATGTCATTGTAATACCTTGTGACCCCGATCCAGCGATGGGGATGAGTTAGGCGTCTTAAATGTTTTCCATAAAACATATTTTTTGTAGCATTTTCCAAACTTGATTTTCCAACAATTTATAGTTCCAATGGATCTCGGAGTTTCCAAGGGGTCGAACCCAAGGGAGGAAGTGATTGTGCAATTCCTAGTTAAAAGCATGCAAAAGAAAGAGTCTAAATAACTAATTGCTAAATGATATATTACGTTAAATAATAAAATGAAGAGTGGTTAAATTAAACTATCAATTAACAACCTAGAGGACTAAATCGTAAGGGATGCAAAGTTATGAAACTCACAAATAACTAACAAGCGGTGGTTAGTTGACTTCGATGTCGTCCACTAATAATTTAATTAAGGTTCTAATTTGCTTAAACTTCTAAATTAACTCCGTTTTACCTTTCGGCCTCAACTTTACCAAGTTGGACAGATTAGTCCGATTTATCTATTGATCTCACCAGCTAACCCAGGACTAAAGAATCAATGCTTAACAAGATCACCTCTCGGTCTCACTTGCCTAAATCTTCCCTTAAGTCGTCATTCCTAAGTTTCTAGGTTCATTCAATTTAGTCCCTTAACCAAAAAATAGCTTACCCACATCTTCATCAACCAACCTCCTTAGGAGTTTAGTTACTCACGTTAAAAGCTAAACTAACAAGCATAAAAGAAAGAAACATAAAATCCATTAAAGTAAAACTTAAGAAAAATAAGAAAGTTGGGATTTCTAATGAAAAACTTAAAAAAATTAAAGATGAACATCTAATAAAATAAGAAGTAAAGAACATGAAAGGTAAAAGCTTTAGCAGCTAAAACTAAAGGAAACTGAAAATTCATTAAACAAAGATGAAAATGTCATTATAAGAGAAGAAACGACTGAAAGTGTAAATAAATCCTAGCTATAGTGATAACTAACTTAACTAACAAGAAGAAAATTGTAGAAAATTTAAATCTACAACTAAGGAAGAAAATAGAAAATATGAAACCTTAGAAGAAAAAGAAGAGAAAACTAAGAGAAAACCTAAGAAAACTAAAGCAAAAGCTATCCTAAGTGTGGCTTCCTCTCTCTTCATCCAATTTTGGCTAATTTAGCAGCAAATTTTGACCCAAATTGTGACCAAAATGCCCTTGAATGGTCCTCTCCGGAGTGGTGCAATAGTTGGATAAAAATTATTCCTCGTGTAATTTTTTGTCCCTTGATGACAGTGATATTGTGATATCGATATCGTCGTCAGTCTTGGAATGAGGGGTCTTCTTGTCACTTGGATATCACGATACCCTTAGGGGATATTGCGATACCACTGCTTCATGCCTTGATCCCAGAACTGATGGGGCTATCGCGATTCTAATGCCCTAATGTCATGATACCCCTCCTTTGGAGATGTTTTCACATGATTTCAGGCCTCCGACAAGTACCTACAACACTCAATCGAATGTTAGGTCCCTCAATTGCACAAATGGCCAATTTCAGTATAAAAAATAAGTAAAACAAGGAAATTTTCACTTATTCAATTGAAACCTAAAAAATATTAAAAACTACGTAAAAGATACAAAAACACTTGAAAACAATCTCTTTAAGTATAACGGGGAAGCCTAATTTGACATATCAAATTACGATAGATCACACCCCCTGTTCAGAAAAATGAAATGAAGAGGCTGATTCAGAAAATGTTGTAGGCAAGCATCATTAAAGACAACAATAGCTCATTGGCTTCTCGCATTATCATGATCAATAAGGAAGATGGGAATTGGAGACTGTATGTTGACTACTGACAACTCAACCAAGTTACCATAAAAAACAAGTTTTTTATTCTAGTTATTGATGAATTGTTGGATTAGTTGGGACAAGTTGTGTTCTTTTCTAAATTGGATCTCAAATCTGACTACCACCAAATTAGAATCTGGAAGTTTGATATCCATAAGATAGTTAAAACACATGAAGGTTGTTACAAGTTCTTGGTTATGCATGCATGTTGGCCTTACCAATGCTCCTTTTAGCTTCCAAGCATTGACTAACTCAATTTTCAAACCACTACTGAGGAAGTCAATCCTTGGTTATGCCTTTTGCTCTCGATTTGATCACATTTTACATCTCAAGGAAGTCCTTCATATCTTGAGAAATCATCAATTGTATGCCAAAATAAGTAAATACAACTTTGCTTCTACAAAAGTTGAATACATTGGCCATGTTATTTCAAGGGCGACAGTCACTATAAACTATTCCAAGGTTGAATGTGTAGTGACTCGGCCTGTTCCAAAATTAGTAAAGGAACTACAAGGATTCCTTGGACTCTCGAGGTATTATCATAGATTCATTAGGAATTATGGTGCCATAGCTAAACCTTTGACTAATATCTTTAAAAAAGGTGAATGAAGATGGAATTTAATGGTTGAGAAGGCATTTCAGGCATTGAAAAATGCCTTAAATATTGCACCTGTCTTAGTGTTTCCTAATTTCCATTTAGAAATTTATATTGACACAGATGTTACTGGCTATGGAATGGGAGTTGTCTTACAATACAAAGGCCAACCTCTTAAAAGTTTTAGTAAGGCATTATGGGTGAGGCATTAAGCCTTGTCTATATATAAAAAGGAAATGTTGACAGTACTTCTTGTGGTTAAAAAGTGGCATCTTTATTTAGTGAGTTACCATTTTAGAATTCAAACTAACCACAAAAGCCTCAGATTCCTTTTTGATTAGCAAGCAATCACATCCTTCCAACAACACTAGGGGGCAAGAGGTTAGGGTTGAATATAAGGTGGTATATAGGAGGAAAGTTCACAACGTAGTGGCTAATGCTCTCTCTAAGAAGCAACCGATTCACTCTAGTCAATTTCTTGAAATGAGTAGTAGCTCAATCATTAATGAGTTACTAACAAGAGTTTAAAACTCATGTTAGGGTGACCCCAAACTTAGCAAACTATGTTTGAGACTTCAAAAACAAACCTCCTCACACTCCAAGTACACATGGGATGGCAAGTTTTTGAGAAGAAATGGGAAGCTTGTGGTGGGAGCTAACTAAGACCTTAAAAGGGAGTTGCTCCACTATTTTTATGAGAGTTCTATAGGGGCACTCAAGAATTTATGCTACTTGGAAACGTATGGTGAGTCTCCTGTATTATAAAGGAATGACAAACGATGTTAAATGTTAGGTATGAGAGTGTATAGTCTATCAAAGGTGCAAGTATGACAACACAAGTTCACCTGGGTTATTTCAACCTTTACTTATATCACACAAACTTTGGGTTACTGTAAGTATGGACTTCATTGAAGGGTTACCTAATTCGAAAGGAAAAAAACACTATCTTGGTGGTGGTCGATAGGCTTACTAAGTATGGACACTTTCTGCCCTTGACTTACCCTTTCTCTGCCTCGATAGCTTCCCAATACTACCTCAACCAAATCTATAAGCTACATGGTCTTCCTAAATCTATAGTGCCTGACTGTGACAACAAATTTTAGCCAGTTTTGACAGGATCTATTCAATAAGCTTGGCATGCGTTTGCACCTATCCATTTCCTGCCACCTTGAAAATGATGGGCAAATAGAAGTCCTCAATAGGTGTTTAGAAAGCTACCTATGATGCATGACTAGTTTGAGACAAATGGACTATTTCTCTTGGTTACCCCTAGTTGAATGATGGTACATCTCCACCTTCCACTCAACCATACAGACCACGCCCTATAAAGCCTTATATCGATAGGTACCTCCTCAGCATTTATCTTATCTAGTAGGGATATCAACAGTTGCATGTGTTGACAGAAGTTTGCAACAATGTGAAGCATTGAAAAAAACTCATTCAATTTCAGCTTAAGAGGGCCCAAGATAGGATGAGACAACTTGCAAATCGTAGGAGAAGTGTAGAACATTCCAAGTTGGGGAGTTGGTATACCTTAAGTTGCAGTCGTACAGATAGTGTCACATCCCAAAATCTGGGTTAATAAAAATTGGGTTATTGAAATGAGAGTGGTCATATTCGAATTTTTTTAGATGACCTTAGCACATTTGATAATAAAAAAGTATCAATTATAGTGATTGAGTAGTGGTGGAGCCGTCCTTAATGATCTGAGTTTGAATCCCTTCCCTCTCATTAATTTCTATTTGGTACAAATTTGTTTTAAACCCTTAGAAAAGATCATCCCATGTTTTTAAATATTTTCTGTTAAAATGATCATTAGGAGTAATGTGGTCAAGTGGTTGAGTGCTTAAAAAAATTCCTAAAGGTCCTATGTCCAATTCCCCATACTCCCAAATTTGTATTTAATTTTTTTGGCAACTTTAGCTAGTGTGAACATTCATTACCGTCCAACCTAGTTACAATGCATGGGGAAAGATTCTTTCCTTGTGTGTGAGTCAACCTTCCCTCATTCAGCCCTATTTTCACTCTCATGATCCCTATTTTGCTCATTTCTCCCCTCTACATGCCTATTTCTTATTCCTTGTGTGTCATACATTGAACCTAGAAAAAGTGAATGACACCTTTTGTTGTCCATATTTTATTTTCCTATTAATTTTTGCCACCCCCTCTTTTGCTTATCCTTATTTTCTCCCTTTTTCTTTTGTTTTAACCATCAACCACATTTGTATTATTTTTCCTCCTCTCCTCCACCACTCTTTTGTCTCGAACCACCATCGTCACCACCGGACCTCAACCTTGCCGCCACTTTTCTCTTCATTTTCTCCACCGCCACACTTAGCGTCGCCCTCCTCTACCATGACAACCTCTTTCTTCTCTTTTCTCCTCATTTTCACAATTGTCAAAACCCTTTCTCTTTTTCGTTGTCCACTGTCGTCCGTCGCCGTGAAAGCAACCATATTTTGGCTATTGCTCCCAAATCTCAGCCATCTTCTCTTCCATATCGATCCCCAATTTCTGAGATCGATTGATTTCAAACGTCTAATTTCCTATAATTCAAAGAGTGGATTCATATTGGATTAACAAAGAATTTGAGATAGATCTAATTAAATTCATAAGTGGGCATTAGAATGAGTTTCTGCATTGGAATTACTACGATCAGGTGTTGGTTTTAACACTAAACAAAATTAAGTCTTTGTTCTATATTGATAAAAATGTTATTATTTAAATTATGTTGTTTGATGGGGATACATTATGTATCCGTAAAGAGAGATAAACCCATGTTATAGATTATGTCAACTAAGTGTTTTCCAAACCGTATATGCTGTGAAAAGCATGTTGTGTGATATTGATGATTATTATTGATTTTAAAAATATGTAAATCTCATTCTCATGTTATGTGATCATATGGCATATGTGATACCTGCATGATTATAAAATGTGAAATGTTGGTACCATGTGTACATATGTGAATTGCATGTTAAACATGCCTATATGATTTTGAGTGATTTTGGCCAAATCACATGCATGGGATGGGATATATGAAAGGTGAAAGTTATTGGACGTTTATCTATGATTTTGGTGGCTTGTCCACGATATTGATTGTTGGCAATTTATCTGCGATTTTAGTGGCTTGTCCACGATATTGATTATTGGCAGTTTATAAGTGTTACTGTGACACTATTCACAATTGTTGTGTTATTGGATGGACGAGTTCTGGAGAACTTGATTTTGGTGTGTAGCTGAGATGGGTAGGATTGTTTTCACAAAATCTGCATCGTTTTATGAAATATGCATTGACATGATCATGCATAGTATAAGTGTGAAATATTGAGTTATATGAAACTGATATGATTATTATGATTGTATAACATGTATGTTTATATGTATGTGATTGAGTTTATGTTAATCTCACACTGAGCTTTATAGCTCACCCCCATTTAGTTTTTTGATTTTACAGATAACCTCGAGGTTAGGATTCGATGATGGCATTTGGAGGAGTTTCTCGGAAGTCTTCTTAAATTAAAGTTCTTAAATTTTATTTTGATATTTTGGGTTTGTAATAAGTTTATGTATGGACTGTGGCATGAGACTTTACTTTGGGAATTTTATTCGGATTTGCATGACTTAATTGCATGAAATTAAGTTTTAAAAACTCCATAAGTTAGTATTTGATAAGATTTCGCATGAAACTCGATTTTTAAAATAAAATTTGTCAATAAAACATTTTTCCAATGCATTTATGAAAAATGAGTTTTTTATAAAATTAGACATAGTTTTCAAAATTATAAATGTCTACAATTGAGATATTATATATTCGATTCTTGAAATTTGCAAAGTTTTTACGAAATTAAAGTAAATATTTTATTTCATTTGTTTTGAATTGATAAGTCGTGGTTTAAAAATATTTTCAAAATTTTGAAAGATTATTTCGGCCATTTTCGTGAACAAATAGTTTTGAAATGTGATTGAAAATAAAGTTGAATATTTGATTTTATTAGTTTTGAACGAACTGCGCAAATAGTTTAAAAAGTACGTTTGAAAAGTTTTTCTAGGCCATTCCAGTAACCAATGTAGGTTTCCGAATTCGACCATAATTACTGGTCGAGTTTAGGGGTGTTAAAGATAACCACAGTCAAGAAGGTGTTGAACCAGAAATTGTTTCCTAAGTTTTTTTGGCCCCTTTATTCTAGAAGCCAAAGTGGGGAAGGTGGCCTACAAACGCCAATTACCAGCATGGTCTCACATTCATCCCACCTTCCATGTGTCTCAACTTAAGAGACATGTTAGCATGCAACTAGGACAAACTACCTTATCTATTGTTGGTCTTGATGGATCTATGTTTGAGGAACTAGCCTGCATCCTTAAAAGACGCATGGTTTGAAGGGGTAACCATGATGTCACTGTGGTTGAATGGACTAACACCTTCCTTGAATATGCGACGTGGGAACCTCTCCAGGAATTGGAAAAAAAAATTCCTACTTTTGATCCTTGAGGACAAGGGTCTCTCGAGCAGGGGAGCACTTGTTATGGCAAGAATTAACAGTAGGAAAGGGTCATTAAAGTTAATTAAACCAATGTTGCGTTTTAAGTAAAAAAAAAAAACTGTTAGTGAAACGGTGCTTTTCAGATGAGGTCAAGAGTGCTGCGTTTTGTTTAATGAAACGATGGGTTTCGGGGTAAGGGTTAACAACTTTCATGTAACAGCTTCTTAACTGATTTCACTATAACTGCCCATTCTTTCCATTTTAGCATGGTTGGAGACGGTAAGCAGTTATGGAATGATTTTGAATGAATTTTCTTCTTTTGTTCTCTCTTTCTCTTCTGTTATTCCTTCTCTAGATTTCTTTCTTTTCTTTTCTGGAACAGTCTGTAACAGGTAGATGATTAATGTGCTATATCAGGGTTATAGGTAAAGATTTTAGCAGTAATTGCGAGCTTGTTGGCCGTATATCTTGTGCCTGCCTGTTCATAGAAATATAAAACTTCACCATTCTTTCAAATCTTGAGCAATACCTTCTTTTTAAAAGGCTTAATACAAAAATTTCCCCTCAAAATGATGTTAAATTTCATATTGGTACATAAAATTCTTTTGTCAAAAGTGATACCTAATTTACATATTCTTTTCTCACATTGGTACTTCTGTTAATTAATTGTTAATCAACTATATTCAATGATGATATAGTCCAATTACATAAGGACATGTGGCAAATAAGTAATACCACGTCATTATTTATATAAAATAATTTAAAAATAAATATATATATATATAAAATTTAAAACTAGAAAAATTTTAAAAATAAATTTACAGATGTTTATGATATATTAAATATACATGCGACACCTTTATTTTTTTTAATCTATTTTTTTTTCTTTCCTTTCATTTTTTTTTCTATTTCTTTCTTTCTAATTTCCCCTTTTTCTTTGTCCTGAAGTTTTGAAGAATGCAGTAATCGTAACTGGACTTTTGTATATCCTGTAAATCCTTGAAATGATTTATTTTCTGAATGCTTCCAAAGATTGAAAAGTACCTTAAAATTCCTGCAAATGAAAAGTACCTTAAAATTCCTTACATCTTTGTAGCTATCTCACGTTCTCGATTACAATTGAAATCCAACCTCCCAAAATCAACAATAAACTGCAGAAAAGAAAAAAAAATCCCGAAGAATGAATTTTCCACTCAATAAAGATCCACTCAAACTAAAGAAGTCAAACTTTAAGCACTTTTAGCTTAAACCAAGCAATACTCGAAAAACAAATCCTCGCTCATATTAAACACGGAGCTTGGAACATAATTTTAAACATGATGGTGGAGCATAACTTTAATCATCACAGGCTTCAAGCGAAATGTCAATGCTTGAATCACCATAACTTCCTTAAAGATGAAACACTAAAGCAGAAGACAAAGGAGAGAAATGATGTAACAGTCTGATTTTTCAGTGGTATCGAAAATAGTGGTTCGAGGTCACTAAATTCGATGAGTAAACTCGTGAATTTTATTATTTAGTATTTACGAGTCAAATGTGGTTTTAGAAAGATTTTTAAATTATTAATTTGTGTTTTATAATGATTTATTAGATCAAGTGGTTTAGAAAATGAGATATCGAGACCTCGATTCTATAAACAGAGCAATAAGTATTTTTATAAATATTTACAGAGTGCCATTAAGGTAGTATTAAAATTTCATTAGAAAATTTTAACGTCTTAATAGTTAATTAATTAAAAAGACTAAATTGAAAATGTGCAAAATTTGTGAATTATAAGAGATAGTGATTAAATGGCTTAATTGGTAAATAATGGAGAACTTAAAAGGTAAGTAAAGCTAAAGCAGATGGCTGAGGCGGCATAAGTGTTAAAAATAATAAAATAATGTGAATTAATGGCAAAATGGTAAATTTAGTGAAATTAAACATACAAATTAGAAAATTAAAAGGTTTCTAAGCAATTCTTCAGCACTTTTCTATCCAAAAACACTATTGAAGAGCTCTTAAAGCTGGTTTTCATATTTTATCTCCATGTGAGTTTAATTCTTACTCTTGTCTTGTAATTTTTATGTTTTGAGACTTTTACAATTAAGTCCAACTTAATATTACCTTAGTTTTTGATTTTATTGAAAATTTTGGAAGTTACCATTGTTGAATTTAGGATTTTTTAGATGAATAAACATGTATTTAGAGCTTTAATTTTGTTATATGATGATTTTATAAAGTGATTTTGTTAAATATTGATTTTAGGATCAATTTGTGAAGAACTAAAGAATTAGGGTTTGGTATTAAATTTCTATTTTATTAAGGGCTTTATGGTAGCCTATAATATTTAGATAAATTATTAATTGAGAAAATTAGTTAATTTGATAAGATTAGTTAGTTAAGGACTAATTGTAAAAAATGTGAATGTTTGGGGTAATTGTGTAAATTTGAAAAATTGAAGGGTATTAATTTTGAAATGAATTAGAACTAAAATATATGCTAATGAATGAGTAATTTTATATTTTAGATCAAGATCCCATAGATACTCGTGAAAAAGAAAAATTAGCGAAATAGTCCCTAAACTTTTACAAATATTACAATTTAATCCATGTAAGTTCGTACGGTTAAAATTTAATATTTATATTGAATTGATGAATGATATTATTTATTTATTCCATTTTTGAAAACAAAGTATTCTTAAAGTTATAAATTTGAATTGAATATTTAAATTAAATAGAACGTGGGGTCTGAGTACATTCGGCATTCAACGGATTGACGGCATTGGAGGAAAATGAGAACAAATTACCCAAGTAAACTGAGGTTCAGCATTTGTTGCAAACTTTCATGTTTACTTTCCGTTTAGCTCTCACGAGCTTCTGTTTAACTCATATGAGTTTCTGTTCAGTTCTATTAAGCTTCTGTTTAACCCTTATGGGTTCCCGTTCAGCTCTTACGAGCTTCCGTTCAACCCTTATGGGTTTCTATTTAGCTCTCATGAGCTTCTGTTCAACCTTCAGGCTTCTAAAAATGGTGTACTCTTATCCGTAAGTCGTTCTTCAAATTGGGAAGATTTGGTAAGTGATTTATGTATTGAAATTGAAAGATATTTTGTTTATTATTGGTATTGATTTGAAACAAGTGTATTCATCAATTGAAGTTTTGAATGGCAGGGAGTTATCATGAATAAATTTATTTATTTGGTTTGTTATAGTAGGTTTGGTAAGATTTATGTTTAATCCATCGAACTTACTAAGCTTTATTAAGCTTACTTGTGTGGTTTACTATCTTTGTAGATTTTCGTGAGGTCGGAAGATCGGATCAACACATCAAGTCACACTATCCAGCTTATTCCGGTAGTTTTTGAAGCGTCAAATATGGTTTATATGGCAAGTATAGGGTTTGATGTAGATTATGTCAAAGTTGGTTTGTATAGATATTATGAATGATGTTTTGTTTACATAATCAACTTAGGAATATATTTTGGTTTGGTAATGAAGTAAATTTGTGATGTGAGTGTGAATAATATATGCTTATAGGTATTTAACTAGTAGTAAACCCTAGCAAAATTTGTTAAATGGACTAAATAGGTAAGTTTGAGTATTTAGGGTATATGAGATGATATATATTGTGTATAAAACATGATTTTGGCTTGTTTTGATTGTTTTGTTGTGGTATGTTGATGTGTTAAAATGTTGTGTTTAGGTTGATACCTAAATGGGTGAGAAATGTAGCTTTAAAATGGCCTATTTTCGTCCACACAGGCAAAGACACGGGCGTGTGTCTTAGCTGTCTGTGACACACGTCCTAGCACCATGGGCATGTGGTTTGGCAGTGCGTCCCCTGCAACTATTAAATTGCAAAATAGAATTCCCAGGATTTTTCACACGGCCTAGCACACGAGCGTGTGGCTTGGCCGTGTGACCCCTACACCTTAATATTACAAGTCAGTAGACTCACACGACCTAGCACACGGGCGTGTGCCTTGGTCGTGTGACCCAAGTCAATAAGCACCCTAATTTGGACACAGGCTAGGACATGGTTGTGTGCCCCTATTTCAAATGCCCACACGACTTGAGACACAAGCTTGTCTCCTAACCATGTGATCCACACGGCCTAGCCACACGGGCGTGTGTCCTCTACTTCATTAAAAAAATTTGATATTTTCTAAAAAATTTCTCTGAGCTTTTGGTTTAGTCCCAATTTATTTCAAATGCATATTTTGGGCCACGAGGGCTCATATAAAGGACAATATGAGTGATTATGATTAGTTTATGATGTGCATGTTAAATGGTATGAAATATTCGTATTTGATCTGAAAAGTTTGATAATGCTCCGAAACTCTATTCCGACGACAGATAAGGGCTAGAGATGTTACAAATGATGCTAGGAAAAAAGAAGGAAAACCAATGAAGGAAAAAAGAAGGAAAAGCAATGAAAGAAATTTTGCCAGGAAAAGAGATTAGGTAAAAGAGAAAGACCAATAAATTAAATGAAGGGAATCAATTGAAAGGGAAAGTTTGATGTGAAGGCTTTCATCAACGCAAAGGATTCTTCACAATAAACTGTAAAGTTTGATTTTTTTTTTTTTTGCTTATGGTTCAATATGAATAGTGAAGGATTTCATCGACACAAAAGGAAGGTCTGGTCAAGGTTACAAGAGGACAAACCAATAGTCAAAGCTAGATTAAAAATTGCTTTCTTTAAAATATTCGACAGAGATTTCGCCAATTTAAGGTTGATTGCGAATAATCCATGCCAATAGATTTGTAGAATGGATTACAAGCTATCGATTGATGGGTTCTGTTATGGAATAAAAGTTTCAGTTTGTTTTATTTTACATACTATTTTGTTGCAATGACAGCTGTTGTAACAGCTAAGGCTACTAGGGTTTCTGCTTAAATACATGCAGTACGGGAGAGCAGGATTTTCTTTTGGCTGTTTTTTTCACACATCCCTTTCTTCAATCTTCTCTCTTACAATTTTTGTTTCTCTCTTATATCTCTCCTCCTCCTTGAATTTTTTGTAACGTTCACAACAAAGATATTAGAGCTACCTGTCCTCTATGGCCAGCAACGGTACCACCACCAGATTGCAGAATGACGTTAGGCAACTTCAACAAGAAATTTTTCAACTCCAAGCACGATTCTTAGTAGAGATACAATGGTTGGATGCCAAGTTTGATAGTCGAATTAAAGAGCTTTGAGAAGGGGTATGGCCACCGTCAAATGTGTAAACTTTTGACTGGAAAATACTACACCAAATATATATGAAACAAAAGCAACGGTGTGTGCAAGTATACGAGTCAAATTGTAATATAGTAATGTGTTACAATGGAACACAGGAAAGTGTTCCAAGGATCGTACCCAAGGTAGGATGAATTGAATTTATTGAAAACCTCTTTACAGTAATAAGTCTAAATAGTAATAATTAAATTCTATATTACAAAAAATCATAAAAGATATGAATATTAGAAATTAAATAACTAAAATAAACAAACAATTAAACCAATCAGGAAGATTAATTCATTTTAGGGTTGTAATTAACTTCAGATTCGGGTTTTAAAGGGGATTAGCTATTAACTAACCAATTATTACCTCCCGGCCTCTAACTGATTAATTAATTGGTTGATACTCATTTATCTCCCAATCTCAAGTTCTCAACCAGGATAAATTACAATTTACTCAGCAAACTTATCTCCCAACCTCGTTTAGCCTTTGATTACTTCCTAGGGCTGTCAAGCCTAGAGTTTAAGAACGCGTAATTTATACCAACTAACAAACCCTTAATCCTCCGTTAATCACGTCCCCATCCACTCGTTAATCTCCCCTAAGGGATTTAGCTACTCATGGTATTTATAATCTCAAACTCAGTTGATATAAACATGTAAATAACACGATTAAACTGAAAGATAAAATAGATATACAATAATCCTGATTTGTATCGATTTAGAGTGAAATAGTGAATCTCTTGATTGGGATAACGAATCTTGTCACTTGCAAAGGAGAATAAACTTAAATATTGCAATTGCATAAAAGAAATCTTTGATCGAAATCGATTCCAAGAGAAAAGAACAAAATGTTCTAGAAAAATAAAGGAAAACTAAACCTAAATCCTACTCCTAAATTACGAGGATTTTGGATGCGTCTAAGACGACTTAGTTACATCAAACCCCTAAGATTTTATTTATAAAGGTGTTAACAGCCCGAATTAGGTCTTCGCCATGTCCTAGGTCTTCATGTAAAGTTGATTGTGATGAAAATAGCCTTGAAATGCTTGGACTCCACAACGATCCTATGTCCATTTGGCCCTAAATTAAGCATCATGAACACTCAATTACACAAATTAAAACTACCTAAGGCCAATGTCGGCGTAATAGGTCGCTAACACTCAAAATTGTGTTAAAAACACTTACTTTATTAACTTTTAATACTAAACTACTAAATACTGAAAATGCAATAATAAATACTAAAATAGCTAGAAAACAAGATCCTTAAGTGCGAAAATATACTAAAATAACTACTACAGTTGATGGCAGGTCTGGGTACGTGAAGAGTTTAAATCTGAGGTTCAAGGGTTGTTCGAGTAGTATTTGGAGCAACTCCCTTTTGCTCTGGCATCAAGCTCATCACATGATAAGGGTAAGGGGGTTTTGGGCAACCCACCAAGGGGAGCTCAAGCGGTGACACCGGTTATATCACTCGAAAACTTGCATTCAAATGTGCATGAAGACTACTTCGATCACCAGTTTCAGTTCCACAAGCTTGACTGCCCCAATTTTGAAGGCACGGACTATTAAGGGTGGTGGTCCAAACTCAAACAATATTTTGAGGCAGAAGGGGTAATAGATGGGCCAAATGTTTGCACTGTGATGTTGCATCTGGAAGGGAAAGCACTAGATTGGCACCATTTTTATACCCAAAGGCAAGGCGATTTCCACCTCTTGAATTGGGAGAGTTATGCAAGAATATTGAAGGACAGGTTTGGCTTTGTATCCTTCCGAAACCCTATGGTAGACTTGATTTCTCTCAGGTAAGTATCCACAGTCGACCACTAGCACGACGAGTTTGTATTACACTTACCCCAACCCTATGTACCAAGTATATTTCTGTTTGTAAAAAAAAAGTATATTTCTGAGCAGCCTTAAGGCAGACATCGTGCAATACTTGAGTTCGCTCAAGCCAAAAGACTAGGTGGAGAGGTATTTACTAGCTATGCAGGTGGAGACAATTGGGACCAATACTGGGAGAAAACCACTTATAGTAAGCGTTAGAGGGCACCTTTGACCTTTCCATTTATTTACAGTAAAACCTCGGCCAACACCCATCACTATTACAACACCACCAAACCACCTGAATCGTGTTAGTCAAAAGATGCCTACCAAAACACTACGGCAAGTAGAAATCGAGGATAAGAGAAGGACGGGCTTTGCTTTTAGTTTGGGACTAAGTATGTCAGGGGCCATAAATGCAGTAAGTCTCAACTATATCAACTAGTTTTGGAACCCTTGAATAATACTGATGGGGAAGTATTTGAGGACTGCCAAGAATCACTGAAGTAGTCAGAGACAAAGGGAGACTCTCCTTCAACGCCAGTGCTATCTTTGTATGTCATGCAAGGCTCTCAAGGACACAATACTATGTGGTTGACAACTATCTCAATAGGGTTTGGGCTATCATTTTGGTCAACTCTAGTAGCACCCATTTTTTGGACATTAAAATGGTACAAAAAGCCAACCTACACGTCGACACCACTACCAAGATTAAGGTCACTGTAGCCAATGGAAAAGGGCTAGTTACTGAGACTTTTTTGAAGCATCAATTGGCATGCCCAAGCTAACAACTTTTCTACATATTTTTTTGGTCCTACCCCTAAAGGGTTGTGACCTCGTTTTGAGTGTGCCATGGTTGCATTTATTAGGCTCCATTGTGTGGAACTTGTCTTCTTTCACCATGCAGTTTATACACCACGATCGACTGTGCTCCTTAGGTGGTATTCAACTTGGTTCCATCTATATCCTATCCACCTCTCAGTCCCTAAGATACTATTCTTTAGTGGCTAAAAGTCCTTGTACCTTGTTTTTGGCCTGTAATGAACAAAGGACATTAAAACTACCATCAAGGAAACCAAATAAAGAGTTACAAACCATGTTAAGAGAATTTATGGATGTGTTTGATATGCCCACTGGTTGCCACCACACAGTTTGTAGGATCACAATATCCCTCTCACTGATGAAAACCAAGTCGTCAAGGTTAGACTTTACCGATATTCAGCCATGCAAAAGATTGAAACAAAAAAAAAATTAAAGAAATCTTCGAAGTAGGAATTATTCGCAACAATAATAGTTATTTTGCCTCTTCCATTATCATGGTAAAAAAGAATGACGAGAGTTGGCGACTACGCGTCAACTACAGACAGCTCAATGCAATGACTATCAAGGATCAATCTCTCATTCCTGTTATCAAAGAATTATTGGATCTACATTCAGGTTATCACCAAATTCGCATGTGGGAGCCGAATATTCATAAAACAACCTTCAGAACACACAAGGAGCATTATGAATTTCTTGTCATGCCCTTCAGGCTAACCAATGCCCCTTCAAGCTTCTAGTCTCTCATGAGCCTTGTGTTCAAGCCTCTCCTTAGAAGGTCAGTACTTGTTTTTTTATTTATTTATGATTAGTATACTCTTTATCTTGGGTAGATCATTTAGCTCATCTAAAGGAGGCCTTCAACTCTTATGGAAACACAGGTTGTATGCCAAACAACCAAAGTGTTTACTTAAGGCATGTCATTACTAAGGGGTCGGTAGCTATGAATCCTTCAAAAGTTGATTGCATTCTTCATTGGCCAACCCTCACTTGCATCAGGGAACTAAAGAGTTTTTTGGGTCTATTAGAGTACTGCCGTCATTTTATCCAAAGGTATGGCATACTCGCGCGACCCTTACCGACTTGCTTAAGCAAAAAAGTGACTTGGGAATGGATTGTTACCACTAATGAAGCCTTCCAAAATTTCAAACAAGTTGCGTAGATGTCGTTGCTTGTGCTACTGGGGTGGGGGCTGTTTTACACCAAAAAGGTCGACCTATGGCATTTTTTAGCAAGGCCCTTGGTGCCAAGGATCAAAACCTTTCCATCTACAACAAAGTAATACTTGTGTTCCTCATGGAATTAAGGAAATGGGACCCATATTTACTAGAAATATGATTTCAAATTCGAACTGCTCATCAGAGCCTCAAGTTCTTGAATGAGTAACAAGCCATCACCCCTTACCAACAAAAATTAGTTGCAAAGATTTTAGGGTATGACTTCGTGGTTACTGACTGAACGGGAGCATTGAATGTGGTTGCAGACGCATCGTCAAAAAGACCATAGGTTCTTACACCTTAATTGATCCAACTAACTAGTAGTACAACTCTCTCAAATCTATGAGAAAGGGCTCGAGACTCCCGACAATAAGACACCAAACTCCAAAAGGTTTGTACAAAGATACAACACCAAGCCTCCCTACACCTCAAATAGTCATAGGACGGCATCACCCTTGGGAGAAAAGGGAGCTTGTAATCGGGTCTCTCGATGGGGTTAAAAGGGAGTTATTCCATCATTTCTGCATTGGTGCTACAGGGAGTCATTCAGGGGTTCACACAACAAAACATCGATTGCCTGGTATTGTTTATTGGAATAGGTATCCAAAGATGTCCAAGAACGGGTCAAAGAATGCAAGTTTTGCCAATGATGCAAGTACGACCACGCCACTTCTTTTGGGCTATTGCAACCGTTTCCCATCCTTCAAAAAGCATGGTCAGTCGTAAGCATGGACTTTATCGAGGGATTACCAAATTCAAAAGGTACAATTTTAGTAGTGGTGGATAGACTAACTAAGTATGGCCACTTCATTGCTCTATCCCATCCCTTTACCGCCATGACAGTAGCTCACGAATACCTAAATAACATCTACAAATTGCATGGGGCACCAGAAAGTATCATTTCGAACCAAGACAAAGTATTTATTAGTCATTTTTTGCAGGAATTATCTAAACGGTTATAGACTAAGCTTCACTTCTCCACGGCTTATCACCTTGAATTTAAGGGTCAAACCGAAATTCTCAATCGATGCTTAAAAGGATACCTTGTTGTATGTGTGGGGAACGACCAGGGTACTAGGCATCATGGTTACCATTTTTCGAATGGTGGTATAATACAACGCTTCATTGAGCCATTAAAATAATGCCCTACTTAATTAGCACATCTTCAGTGGATAAGGTAGAAAAGCTCATTCTCTTTCATATTAAAAGAGCATAAGATCACATGAAGCAATACGTGCACAAGAAACAAAGTGAAAGGTACTTCCAAGTGGGGGATTTTGTATACTTAAAACTCCAACCATACCGACAAACCACCGTCCAACGCGTGCTAAACCAAAAGTTGGGACCCAAATACTTTTGTTTGTTTGCTGTGATTGCCAAGATTGGCCAAGTCGCCTATTGATTAAAGCTACCAGAAGGATCAAGAATCCATCCCACCTACCATGTGTCGCAATTGAAGAAACACATCGGTAAAGCTCCTTCATAGCAACACCTACCCTTAGTGTTGGGGCTTTAGCAAGAGAACCTATCCGAATTGTGGTTCAAAGAATCGTCAAAAAAGGGAACCATTCCTGCAGACAAGTCTTGGTTGAATGGAGAAATACCTTCCAAATGACTCAACGTAGGAATCGTGGCTTGAGTTGCTCCAACAGTTTCCAAACTTTAATCCTTCAAGACAAGGATAATTTGGAGCAAAAGAGTAACGATTATGGAATAAAAGTTTCAGGTTGTTTTATTTCATATTTCACGTTGTTTTTGCATGGACCAAAGCAGTGGGTTTTGGCTTTAGTGATACGGGGCGTTTTGCCTTGTTTTTATTTTATGTACTTTTTTGTTGCAATGAAAGTTGTTGTAACGGCTAGGGCTATTAGGGTTTTTTCTTAAATACATGCAGTAACAGTGCACGGGAGAGTAGGATTTTCTTTTGGCTATTATTTCACACGTTCCTTTCTTCAATCTTCTCTTTCTCAATTTCTATTTTCCTTTTATATCTATCATCCTTCTTGTCTTTTCTGTAACAATCATAACAAGTTTTGCTTAAGTTTCATATGTTGGAGAGCGGCAATTCATGTCAATACTAGCGGTGGCAATGGAGTTTTTAGGGAGAAGAAAAGAAGGAAAGTAGAAAAAGAGAGAGGGGAAAGGGAAGAAAAAGAAGAAATGAAAAAATAGAAAGAACTTGAAAAAAAATCATAAATTTATTTATTTAATGTTACATATTTTTATAATTTTTTATTTCAATTATATATTTTTAATTTTGAAATTATTTTGTATAAATAATGATGTAACATTGCTTATGTGGTATTTTCTTCCCATGTGTCGCTATGTAATAGGGCCATATCATTATTGACCATAGTTGATTAATCAATAACTAACAAACATGGGAAAAAATTAAATTAGGTATTACTTTTGACAAAAATTAAACACCAATATGAGAAAATAAGTATAACGATATGACAAAAATTCATGTATAGTTTTGAGATCTATCTTTTCTACCGTAAAAACTTTGTATTATTCAAATTAAAAATATATATCATTTTTTATTACACGAATTATAGAGCATCAATTATCTCTCAAAAAATAAAAGTACAAATGAAAAGGCTTAAGGGTGTAAAAAGCCCTTGAACTTTTTCAAAAAAAAGTAATTAAGCCCTTGGTTTTTAATTTTTTTCACTCAATTGGGTACTTGAACTACTAAAACTCAGCAAAATGGCCCCTTGACCGACGTTGACCATTCGTTTTTAATTGTTAAGATGATGTGGTAGTTGAGTTTGACTTTTTTGTTCCATTTTTTCCAACTAAGACGCCACCTCGAATGCCACATGTATTATTGATGACATCGACATTTTTTATTTGATGTGTCACACTCGGTTTCTTTTAAGTCCAGAAATTACGAAATAATTAGGGGATGGCAACTTCATTTGAAAATTAGGAAAACTTAGTGATCAAATTGGACATGGTTGAGAACCAATTCTGGTTCGGTTAGATTGGAACTAATTGGTTCTTTAGTGGGAGATAAAATGATTATCAATGGATGGTTGTTATACGATGGAAGACCATGCGTGAAGGGCTATAAATAGTTGGGGAATGACTTTCTAGGGAGGATTCATCTCTATTTTTATTCATTTTCCTCTCTTCTTGATCCCTTCTTGGATTGTTTCGAAGAAGAGGCAATTACAGAAAGCTCTGCATAGATCAGTAATCATGAGGTTTGAATTAGAAAAGTGGAGAATCCACTAAGCTGGTAAGGTTCTTAGTCCTTCTGTACTCGTAGGGTTAAGTAAATGAAGTTAAGGGTTTTCAGAACCATTTTAGGGGTTTTGCATGTTTTTGGAAATTTGAGTTTTAAATTGATAATACTGAGTTTAACTCATGATTTTGGGTTGTCATGCTTAGCTTTCATGAGAGTGGGAACTCTAAAAAGCTAAGCGGAGGAGGAAAAGAAGTGTCAGGTGATTTTCTATACTCTACTTTTGGGATGTTGTATGTTTGGTATAGAATTACATTGAGTCCAGGATGGGTTCTATGATGATGCATAACTTCTATGGCTTGAGATTACTTGTTTGCATAAGGTTGAATAGGTTTATGAGTATTTGTCAGCGTGTAGATGTTGATGAATTACATGTAATGTTTGTTGATTCATTATGGAATACGAAAGGGAATTATTAATGGGATAGATGAAGTTCCGAATTGGGAATAGGAATCTTTGTTAGATACCGCCATATGGTATTGCTAGTGCGAAGCTCTAAGCTTTGTGGGGGGACATTTCAGTGTTTGAGCATCAAGGTAGATATAAGATAGGTTAATATCGATGGTTATAAGGTTCCATAGAGTAATATCGTGACGACGATCAGCAAGCTCTATGGGGCAACACCGCAACGGCATTAAGGTCCTATGGGGTGACACTACAAACGAGGTCTAGTGTCTAAAACCATAGTTCGACTATGGCAACCAATATAGTTTATTGGGAAAATAAATATAGGATAGTCCGCCAGGAAAATAAACACGAGGATTACTAGGTGTAAAACCATAGCTCAGCTATGGCAACATAGAGAGTCCACCGAGACAGTAAACATAAGAAGTCCGCCAGGACATTAAACATGGAACCTTACGAGTAAGACCATAGTTCGGCTATAGAAGCATGTGGAGTCAGTCAGGAAAATAAGCACAGGTGGATAATCAGGATGGTAATTGTAGGGAATTTTGCAAACAAGGAAAGAGGAGTAGAAGGAAAATGAAAGTCTAGATACATAACATACAACCAATGGGTCGAAAGAATCCTCTAATGAATGGGAAATATAGTGGGAGTGGCAAAAGACTGCTAGAATAGTAGTTGTGAAAGCCAGTAGCGCATATGGGTGGTAACCTAGCCAGGAACAGTCATGGGAGATGATGCACCAGTGGTGCCTGGTGTACAGGCAAATGAAATAAGGTCTAACCGAGGATCACAGATAAGGATCTGCCATTAAGAATCTCTAGAGGCTGTTCAAGGGACCTTGCATACTAGTGGTTGATCGAAGTACGCTGGTTAGTCCATAAATAAATGAGGGGTTAGTTAGAACCCAAAGATAGAGAGAGTTGGCAAGAAGAGAAACATCGAGTAACAGACATGTCTGTTAAGATTATTCCTCTTTAAGGGAAAACTAGTGTGGAAGTATTAGCCAAATGGCTAGTTTCGTAGGGAACCGGATGTGAGAGGAATCATGAACTCAGACGGTCACCTAGACAACGGTCTATTAGGTAATGTAGGCCAAAGCAGTCCATAGTAGACAAGTATGTTTCACCTCAAAAGTAAGATACCGAGATAGGGCAGGATACAAGGAAGTAATCCAAACAACATTGAAACCGAAGGGTGGGGTGGAAACAGTAAAAATGAACCTAGATAACAACGCCAATATGCATAGACCTTTCTAGTAGACCTTATGAGTAGATACACATCATGGAAAAAAAATCAATGTATGTATCAGAACTATGGTGTGTTCACAAGCCAGGATAAAATCAGAACGATTAAGCATGGGAGGAGTAAAGAAGAGAAAGAATACAGAATATGAATTGAGAAAAAAAAGGGTGGGAATCTGTAAGGATGATAAATCAGCTAAAACCCACCATAAGTAGTCAAAAGGGTCATAAGCCGACCAGGTAAATATCTCTCAGTGATCACTCCAGCAATAAAGACAGGCGAACGTGGAACTGATGTTTGGCACCCAGGCACACTAGGGTCGTCAAAAATTAATAGGGAGGATTGTGTTTGGTTCCTTTCTATTTAAAATCCCTTGCAATATGGGGTTTATTTTATTGTAATTTAGTAAAGGAACTCACTAAGTTCATTGAACTTACCAAAGTGTTGGCCTGTGTTTTGCATGATTCGTAGGATAACGAAACTCGAAGAGGGACCAAGCCAGACTGTGTTGGATCAAGGATCATTGTCAGTAAAGTGTTATGCACATAGGAAGGGGGTACTTTTAGAGACTTTGTCATGGGGTCGAAAGAGTCCAAAGTTGGGACAGTAAACCTTTATTTACAATTATTGTCTCTATTGTAAAGGTTTTTAAATAATTAGAGAATACAATTTAATTTTTAAATAATAAGTTTTAATCTTGTATATGAACCCGGTTCAGTGGTGACACTCCATACCCAGATTCGGCAATCAGGTCGAGTAAGAGTGTTACATGATGTGGCTTTTTATTTGCTATTATAATTAATTTAATTTAATTATTTTAATTACAATTTCAAATGATTTGAACCAAAGAAAAAAATAGTAACTCTAACCCCAAACTTAATTGTCACATTTAGTTTTTAAGAGAAAAAAATTAAAAAATAAAAACACCAAAAAAGACTCTCTTAATAATCACAACCAATGAATGTTGGAAGAAATTTTGTTTGCCATTTGAATCATTGTTGAAATCTCATTTTCCAAGAAGCTTTTGTTTTTTAAGTTGAAATCTTATATTGAAAGTCAAAATCCTTTTATTGAATCAAAAACCCCTTTACTAAATCCCTAAATCTTCAATGATACATTGTAGAATAAAAAACCCCTTTTGCTAAATTGAAAACCACATTTTCCAAGAACCTTTGTTCAATCACAAACCTTAATAAAAAAACTCTTTACCTTACTCGAAACCCCAAATTAGAAAAAAAACCCTATGTCGAAACCATTTTTATTTTTGGAAAAACCAAAAATTAGTTGTCGATGAAAACTGGAGTCGCCACCAATCTTTTATTAAGGTGTGATTGGATCACCTAAAAACGACTTTAGTCTACGAGTTTTAGAAAAACGGGTTCGGGAGTCAGTTACGTACGAGGAAGGATTAGCACCCCCGTATGCCCAAAAATTGATACCAAGTTGATTAATAAATGTCTTAATGTCGAAAGTTGAAAAATGCGATCCTTAATTAAATTATTTATTAAGATGCCCTCATTTTGAAACAAAAAACATCACACCCAATACGTTAGGGCACGATATTTTATTTCTTCAAAATGAGTTTATCCAAAAATACTCGTGTGATAAAATTTAAGAAAATATTTAATTGTTTAAAATTTATGAAAAAATCGCAGCCCAATACGTTAGGGCACGATTTCTTAAAATCTCAAACATTCAATATTTCCTTTATTTTTTATTCTTATTTTTTTAAAAAAATCTTTGTCTCGAGAAATCAACATGTCACATCCAATACGTTAGGACACAACATATTGAATTCCCGATGACAAGTTTTATTTTGTTTGATTAAAAAAGTAATCCTCGATTGTTAGATTTTACAAAGAAAATTGGAACCCAATACGTTAGGGCTCAACTTTCTTGAAAATCCTAAATACGAGTATTATATTTATTTTGAAAATTTCTATTATTAAATTCGAGTAAAAGCGTGTAATGCTACATTTGGTGCATGAATAAATGTCGCTTTAACAAATAATAAATACAACAATGATATAGGAATAATATGAACAATAAATACACGAAATTAACACAAATAAGGTAAAATAATCAATGACATACAAAATATCAAATAGATGAGCAAAATAAAACATTCTTTTAAAATATAAGTGAAAACACAAATAAATAAACGAGTGAAGGAAATAAACTAAATTGAAAAATAAAGAATAAGGTGCGATATAATATATACATTGAAATTATGAAGAATAAAAAACATACATATGGATTTATATATACAAATATGGATTATGAAATTAATAAAAATATATAATGCATTTAAAAATAAAGAAAAATATAAAATATATATTATAAAATATGTATTAAAATATAAGTATATATATACATATATAAGTTTAAAAAATAAAATAAAAATATATATACATATTTTAATATGTAAAAAAGTATGTATATAAAATTCTGAAACATAGAAGATATATAAAAGTATATATATATATATATATATATTTGTAAAATAATGAAGAATAATGTATAAAAAAATAGAAGTATACGTATGTACATATTTACAAAAGTAAAAATAAGTTTTGAAATTAAAAATATAAAAGTATATATATATTATAAAAAAGGTTTGTATGTACATGAAAATAATAATTACAATATCAATAATAATTATAATAATAACAATAAGAAGGAGAAAATAAATTTAAAAAACAACAAACAGTAAAAAAAAAAGACCAAATAGTCAAAAAAAAACTAAAATAACAAGAAATAAATGTAATTTAAGCAAAATAGTGGGCTAAATCGCGACACGCGAATTACATGGAGGGCCAAATCGAAAATAATCCGCCTCCCCAAAACGGTGTGCAGCGATAAGGGCTGAAATGAATCAAGGTAGAAACATTCGTGCCAAATTAAAAGAAACAACTGGCTTAATAAAAACATGGCGCAAAATAGGGAGGGCTTGTTGAGAAATTTTCCCATTTAGAGTGGAAATGCGCGGACCCAACCCCAACTGAACAGCGCCATTTGTTCCTTCTTTAAATTAATAAAAAAAACTTAAAAAACCCATGTTTGTCTCCATTTTCCTGAAGCAAAAAAAAAACTGTTCTTTTAGGGTTCCTCCAACCCTTGGGTGCCGTCGTTCCCTTATGCTCAAGCTCCGATTTCGACGGAAATGGCATCAACTTGGTAACCCCGGCAAACAGGTAAGTTTCTCCTCTCCCATTTTTTTATATTTTAAGCGAAAAATAAATAATAAAAAAAAGAAAATAAAAAACGAATAATTAAAAGAATGATGAACACCAAATAAGTAAAACGGAAAAATTACCTATGTATCGAAAATTTTTTTGTATCTGTATTTAATCTCTTTCTTTCTATTTTCCGTCTCCCAAAAATCCCTCCTGTTTACAATGTTTTGAGTTCGCTTTTATAGCAAACAATGAAACAAGAAAAAAGGTAAGAAATTTCTCTAGCATCTACTTGATTCGTGATTTCCAGATTTTCTTGCCATATACTCTTGTTTCTTTTCTTGCCGTGCAGGTACGATGTGTGGAGATAGTTGCGGCGGCTGAAGATTAGAAACCCTAGGGTTTCTGACAATTTTGGGCCACCTCAATTTGGGCATTTGTTTTATTTCATTTTTGGCCACATAGGCCTGCTTGTAATTTAGACTGTTTTTGTAGGCCGGGTAAAATTTGGGTATTACACCCTATTTTAAAAAGCCAGTAGCTTTCCTTCAATTTAAGAACCAAATGAATAATTCCAGTGGTTTAAAGGATAATTGAGACGTTGAGTAGGTAAGCTTTTGTGATATTTCTAGATTGAGTTCTTTTATTTGGGTTTTTGACTATTTCTAATAATAAGAAACTAACTTTTTCTTTGCATGTTTTCTAGGTTGAGAAAGGAAGGGGCTTATTGTAAAGATTTTGGTGAAAGGCTTGTGTTTATGATAGCCAGGTAAGCAACAACTGGACCAAATTTGTAATTTTGCATTGGAATTTGTTTGTTTGATATTGAATAGTAAATAATAAAAAGACAATCAGATTGGGTGCATTTGTTAGGTTTTAGATTCCCTTTCATAAACAACAATTGATATAAAAGTAAATAAATTATTTTTTATTTGTTTAATGAATATGTAAGTAATATTTTTATGCGGTGCTTAGTGTGACAAGCTAACAGTACAATATTGACATAACATTTTCTTCCCCATTTTTCTGTTCAGTTTTGTTATATAAGTAAATAAAGTGAATACTAAAATAGTTTGTTTCTTGAACTCATTACCAATTGTTTTAATTTTTAAAATTAACTAAAGCCTTAAAATTTGGAGTCTATTTTAGTGATCATGGTGAAGAACACTACAATCCATTCCCTTAATTTCCATTAAGTTAGATCCAGTTAAATATATAGTTTTGGGTTATCTCGGTTGTAGAAATGAGTTTCAAACAATGGATCCAACAATTTGTACAAAAGAATATACACAGTGTTGTTTGAAATTATATTTAAGTATTTAAATAAATTATATTAAGTTAACTTATATTTTAAGTCTCTAAGTAAATTATGTTAAGTTAATAATTAAATTATGGTAAGTTAAATTATATTTGAGCCTTGTAATAGTTTGTTTTTCAATGGTATTGGAAACGGTGGTTTCAAATTTCATTTTCGATGATCAAATCAGTAAATATTATTATTTAATATTTAGGAGTTTGATTTAGTAATATATTGAATTTTGGTCTAGTTATTTTATTAAATCAATAATTAATTAAGGTTCAAAGATTAAATCGTAAAAGTTGTATAAGTCCAATCGCTATGGATTTTAATTAGATAAATAACCAAATGAGTAATTAAATCATTTCCTATTAGTGGGTGGTGGAAAGTGACATTATTTTCCACTATCTAGTGGTTAATTATGATTATATTAAGTTAACTAATCTCTAATTAATTTAGTTAAGGTTAATTAAAGTTTAAACAATATAAAAGATAAATTAAAGAAACAAATGGCCATTTTTCAAGTTGATCTTCTCCCCACCGTAGCTAAGAAGAAAAAAAAGGGTTTCAAAGCTTTCAAACTTTACTTCTGCAATTGGTGGGTTATTTCAAGTCCATTTCTTGTCATTTTTATGTTTTTGAGGTCTTGGGAGCTTGGTTTAGCTAACACATGTACCAATTTGTAAAACTTTGAAAGTTTTCAAAAGTTTTCATTGATGATTTCTTGAACTTTTTGGTGTCAAATGGATAGATTTTAAGCTTAGATGTGAAAAAATGACTAATTTGTAAAGTGAATTTGTTAGTTTTATAAAAAAGATTAAAGTGTAAAAATCACAAACAAGTGGTACAAAATTTCTATAATAGTAGATGATAAAGGGATATAAAATATTGTAATTGAGATCGGTTTTAAAATAGAAACTCAAATTTGAAAGTTATGACAATTACAGCTTTTAGGGATTAAATTGAATAAAATGCAAAACTTTAGGGAGTATTCAAAAGTGAGATTGAACCGATGCATGCATATAATAGGATGATATAATATATTTAGAAATGATAAATTGAAATGAATTATTGTTTAGATCGAGAATTGAACCAAGTTGAAGATAATCGGGAAAATACAAAATTGTTTATTAGTCCTTAAAGATTCAATTGCTTGATGTTTTGCCGTAAGTTCATATGGAATTTACATTATTTTATTATTTTATGACTAAAATTTTCTTACTTTGTTTGATAGTCTATTTAAATGTAAAATTTGTAGTTTTGGCTTCAATTAGACCTGAATCATAAAATCTAAAAGTTATAATTATTTTGAATTGGTATGAAAAATTTAAATGTATATGGATTTTTTTTTTGAAATATAAAAAGAGTGTCTACGACTACAGGGTTTGAAATGATACGATAATGGTAACGGTGCCCATGTGAACTTAGTAAATGATTAGGATACAAATGGCATACCATTTTAGTCTAAACAAGGAAAATAGATGTCTAATCAAGGGTTTATATGATGATTTGAGGTCCAACATATGTTGTGAATTCTCTAAACCTTGTGTGAGCAATCATCGAACCTGATCTAAAAAATTGTGAAAGCAACCCAAATATGTCAGCTTATAAAAGCACACAAGTCCCGTATTCAAATTCAATTTACTATAGTTATCATGGCGAAAACGGTAATTAAACAGTAATGAAACGGTTGAGATGATTGAACATGAACTGAATTGTTATGTTTGCAAATTGAGTAGTCTGAATTGTATATGAATTAAGTTGGAATGATTGTAAATGTATATGATTTGAGCATTATGATCTTATTATGCTTATGAACTAACCTATAGGTTGTTTTGTTGAATTGTACATGGAAGTATAAGGATGCTAAGGGAATACCATGATTATGCCAATGAGATTCAATTGCTTAAATTGTTGTAATGTCATGGTAAGTTGAGTAAATTTCTAATGGAGTTACTAAGCATTCAATATGGTTACCCGTTGTTTCCTTTTTCTTTGTAGATTGTTGACTTGTAGAACGTGTCGGTCGAATCGTCCCGAAGCTCACACTATCCTACGATAGACTCTGTAGTTTATGATCGTTTTTAGACTTGATTATGTGTCTTGTACATAGGTGTTGTTATGGTAACCTAAAATGATAGTTTTGGTTTGAACTTTGGTTAATGCTTGATTTTGTCAAGGTTAATGTCAATTGGTATATGTAAGTTTGGTAATATGTAATGTTGTGTGTATGGTACTTATAATTTTTAAGTTTGGATATGTAACTTTTGTTGTATGTTTTGATAATTTTGCAATTTGGTCCTCAGGTTGGGAAGTTTGGCTACTGCCTTCGAGATCGCAATACCAAGCTTTCAATATCACGATACCCATCTGATATATTTTTAAGTTTGGATACTATCTTTGGTATCACGATACCAAGATATGGATATCGCAATACCGCCCTATCACATTAGAAACTTTTTAGCTTAGTTATATTGCTCGAGTGAATAAAAGAGCTTTCGTAAGCTCGATTAAGACTCGGAATTGATTGTGTATCTTAATATGAATGTGTTTATGACTTGAATGTATGTTTGAATGTTATAATTGTTGTATATGACGATAGTTGCCCCGGAAACTAATGTGGCGATCGAATTTGGTAAGGGGTGTTACAAGCCTCTAACTAAATTATATTTTAAGTCTCTAATTAAATTTGTATAATGAGTTTATTTCAACATTAGATATGATTTTGTCTTTTGTGTATGACTGTTAAATATAATTTATCTTGTCTATTTTTTTATTTATTGGTATTTATTATAATATATTTGTTAAAGTGCTACGTGAATACAATGTGTATGTTTGTTTGTATGACATCATTTATGTATTTATGTATGACATTAGCTTGTTTGTTTGTTTCTACTTGTGAAGAATGGTGTGTGTGTTAAGCTATGTGGCTAATAGCTTAGAAAAGTTCCAAGTAGACCCTAATCTATTATACTACTAGGATATCATAAAAAATGTGAAAGACTTAGGATATGAATCTAAACCATATCCTTATTATAGGGTCCTAGATGTTGCCTTTAATGGGGACGGGTGGAAGGACGGAAATGTGCAAGTGTACACAACTGTATCAAGTAATAAAGTAACAAGTATGTCGAGTTATCGTACCCACAGGGACTATACAAGTGAATAGTTATGAAACGTAAAATTAAACAATTTGGTCAAGAAAAATATGTTGATTTGAAAGAGGTGATATAAAAACTAAAAATTAACTAAGTGATTAACTAAAAAAATAAAATTCCAAATGGACGATTTCTAAAATGGTTTTAATCAATATGACATAAGTGTGTTAGATTAATTTTACTATTTAATCAATATGTTGTTATGAATAATTTCATGGAAACTTGGTATTTTGAACATACAAGCTTATTAAATTAATCAATATTTCAAAACAAATTCCTATGCTAGATTAATCAATCAATTTTCATAAGCAAGTATAAGACAAAGTGAATTAAATATATTCCTATTTATAATCACAACAATCTTATAAGTTATGCAAGGTGATTACATTGTTTAATATATCGCTAAATTTAACCCTCACTACCTTGGAAGATTAAACATGCACCAATTAAATATTGTGTCAATTAATTATAATTTCAATCTAATTAATGATAAATTCATTTGTTACCTTACAATTATAATGCAAGTGTAACATAGGCATGATTTATTTAATTGAACAAACTACTAAAGCCTATAACAATACAAACATGATTTTAACAATTTAAGTAATAGAACACAATTAATCTAACACGAATGAGATTTAAGTCATTTTAATTAAATTAGGAACATCAACATACAAGTAATCATATTTATGATCATAGAATAAACTGGAAAAAAAGATAAAGAGAAGGGAACTAGAAAACAAATCCGGGTGATTTTTTGAAGCCAAAATAATGTGCTCCTCTTCTTCTCTGCTCGTTTTGTCGATCAAAGGCCTTCGTGAATTCTTGATTACTACTGCTCCAAAGGGCATGCTAGCTCTTTCTCAAGAACAAAAATCGGCAAAGGGAAGAAGATGCAAAATGGGAAGACAAGAGAGTGAAAAAGAGAAGTGGAGTAGAGATGAATAAAAGATGAGATGTGTGTTGAATGAAGAAGTGAAGGGGGCTATTTATACTTGAAATTGGCAGCTCAAGTTAGCTAAAAATAGCATGAAATTCCCCCTTCATATGGCAGTCCATGCTAGGTGGAAGGAGTGGTTGAATGGATTTGCTATTTTTAGCTTGGGGTTTGAATAAAAAATCTAGAAAAGATGAAAAATCCCCCTTCATATTTTTAGCTTGTTTTGTAAGTCTTGAAATCATCTTAATTTAGCTGATTTGGGTAGCAAGTAGGGACAGTTTGGGCTACTCTCTTGGGCTTGTCCATCCTTCCTCTTCATTTGCTCAATTTAGGCCCCCATTTCTTCGCTTCAGGCTGTTTCGATTAAAATCTAATCGAAATAATTGATTCAAGAAAGTCCAAGATCATAAATTTAAGTCCTCCATGGTTGTTAATTCATCAGCTTTTGCTTCAAATATGCCTCAACAATTAATTCTTTCAAGGTAACTATCGAGTTTATTTTTCACCACTTGTGAAAACTGTCAAAAATAACCCAAATTATGCAAAATTACTATAAAATAACCAAAATTAAAAATGTTTTATAAATTAAGTTTAAATTAATTATTTTATAATAAAAGTATAAAATTTGACAAAAATTACTTAGAAAGTGCAAGAATTAGTGCTAAAAAGTTGCTAAAAAGCCTATATATTTTTGTGTTTCTAACGGGTTAGTCCTAATACATGATGACAATACAGTTAGGCAAGTAATAACAATTTTGGAAAAAGAGGGGTAATGTAGACCTATATTGGGAATTCCTTCAATCTAAAGATCATCCAAAGATAGTGTTAGGTCAAGGTAGTGAAAACTTTAATAATGGTGGGTTTGATGTTGGTGAGGGTTTGGTGGATATTGTTAGTGAAGGTGTTATATGTGCTACAGGGACTGTGATTGGGGAAAACACTGATACTCAGGTGGGAGCAAATTCTAGGACGAAGGGTGGGGACGATGTTGATGGTGAGGGTGGGGAAGATGAGGATGCATTCTTATTCAACATGGAGATAGTTTGTAACAACCCGTTTTTCACTAGTGTCGAAAATGGTGGTTTTGGAACCCATTTTTGATGATTGATCCCGTAAATATTATTATTTTAATATTAACGATGTTAATATAAAGTTTAATTAAAGTTTGGCCTTTTAATTTTGCCAATTAGGTAGTTAATTAAGGTACAATGACTAAATTGTAAAAGTGGTAAAAGAGTAATTGCTATAGATTTTTAATTGGCCAAAGGTTTAAAGGATTTATTTAGTAATTAAAATAAGGATTTAATTGACAAATAGACCACTTTAGATTATGGTGGACGGTTGGATGATATTTTATGAGAAAATAATATTAAAATGTTATAATTATAAAACAAAAAATAAAGGAAATAATGTGACAAGACAGAGAAATACCTTTCTTCTTATTAATTCTCTGATTCTCCATAGCTAAGAAACCAAAGGGTTCGTTCAAGCTTTAGTCCCTCAATTGATTAGTTCAGTTTAGTCATTTTCTTGTAATTTATAGGCTTTCGAGGTCTTGGGAACTTGATTTGGCAAGCTCGGTACCAATTTGTAAAACTATTAAAATTTTCAAAAGTTTCCATTGTTGAATACTTGATGAAATTGGTGTTATTTTGTTATATTTTAAGCATAGAAATGAAAAAGACTAGGTTGTAAAGTTTAATTGCTAATTTTTAAACATAGGGACTAAAGTGCATAAATTTGAAATTTGATGTTAAATTTCTATAATTATAGATAATAGGAGCTGTAAGGATTAAATTGAGATTGATTTCAAAACTGAAGCTCAAATTTGAAAGTTATAGCAATTTCGATGTTAAGGACTAAATTGAATAAAATGCAAAACTTTAAGGAGCACTCAAAAGTAAAATTGAACTTTCATATGCATTTCATATGTTAATATAAGGTAATTAGAATTAATAAATTGAAATGAATAGTTGTATAGATCAAGATTTGAATCAATCGAAGGATAATCGAGAAAATGTAAATTTACTGGATTAGTCCTCAATGTCTTGCTTGTTGCTGTTTTTACTAGGTAAGTTCAATACTATGTTAATTTTTGTTATGTTTGTATTGTATTATTTTTCTTTTGATTGAATTAATGTGAAAAGAATAACTTTTGGCATTGAATGGACTAAATCGTAAAGTATGATATATAGAACATTTATCAATAAATACAAGAATACCAAATAGATATGAAATGTTTATGTTATTGGATGAAATATATATAAAATGACAATACAAAGATTGTAATGGTACAAATATAGTAATAATGCTCGTGTGAACTTAGTAAATGATTATGACATGAATGGTATGCCATTAGGGTCTAAAAAGGAATTGGTGTTTGATTAGGGATTTAATGATCAATGTCTTGAGATCCAACATGTGTTGTGGATTCTATGAAGCTTGTGTGAATAGTATCGAATCATTATTTATTGATGGCTTGAAATCCAACACGTGTTGCGGATTCTCTAAAGCATGTATAAGTAGCATCAAATAAAGCTTGTATAGTAACCCTGATTTGAAGCTTGTATGAGCAACCCAAATACGAGAGTTTATGTGAGCAAATTAGTTCCGTGTATCCAAACTCAAATTTCTAAGGTTCTTCGGGCAGAAACGGTAATTAAATGAAAATGTAATGGATAGAAAGATTGATTTTGATTTCCATATTTGCAAAATGAGTAAGAATTGGATGGAAAATGGTATAAATTGGCATGAATGTTTATGTAATTGAGTTAAAAAGTATGATCTTATTATGTTAAGTTACTAATGCATTTGTTATGTTGATAGATTGGGTATGAATGCATACAAATACCATAGATTATCATGTTTGTGCCAATGTGTTTCTATCATTTAACTTGTTGTAATGTTAAGGTAATTTGAGTACTTCTATTATGAACTTACTAAACACTCAATTTGCTAACCATCTTTTTCTTTTATCTTGTATTTGTTGGTTTGCAAAACGTGTCGGTCGGATCGTTGACAAGCTCACTCTATCAACTTGTTAATGGTAGTCTTTTAATTGTTTTTGGTCCGATTATGTGGCATGTACGTAGGTGTTATCATATGTGTGTTAATTTGGGTGATAGTTTAATTTGAACTTGGTTAATGTTTGATTCTAGATTGTTAATGGTTATATATGTAAGTGCGTTTATGATGGTAACATGTTAAGTTACATATGTGTAACACCCCTAACCCATCTCATTCACCGGATTAGGGTTACAGGATGTTATGACAATTAACAAGTCCAATAATAAATCAAAATAATTCAGTGTTCAATTTAATCATCATAAATCAATAGCCAATCATTATTCATAGCATATATGCAAAAATGAAACTTAAATCGGGCCTACAGAACCTAATAATCAATTTAGAAACAAGTAAGGGCAAATCTAAAACAAAGTAGAAAAATATGAAAAATACTGTAAACAGGGGTCACAAGGCCGTGTAACTCCTTGAGGCCATGAGGGCAATCCTGTTTCAAAAATCAAATAGACCACATGACCGTGTGGCAGATTGTGTCACAAGCCGTGTGCACCTAAAAGTGTCATCAAACCAAGCCATTTCACCTACAAAATCTTAATTCCTAAGCCATACCATTTCCAACCATTTTTACCTACTCAAAACACATTTAAACATACCAAAAACATTCAACCTAAGTGCCTAACCAATATGCCCTCATTGGCACCACGATTCAAACATTTAGACATATACCATTCAAATACAGCTATTTAGCAATTCATACTCAATCAACCATCACTTAAACTTTATCTTAACATGACCAAATCATCACTCCAAATTCTTCAACCAACCACACCATAAAGTACCTTCCAAAGCAACGAAGTACATGTTCAATATAAAATAAGTTCATACATTCACGGGCATTAAAAACAACCAGTTCACTAACAAACTTATACATTGATTAACATATCAAATGGCACAAAACATAACCAAGTGATAATAAACTCACATGTACCAAAATTTCCTATCTACGTACCACTTATAACCGGTCAAAATAAACGAATAGCTACCAAAAGACTTGATGGATATTGTGATCTCCAAAAGCAATCCAATCAATTGCTCGTATTCGACGATCTACAAAGAAGAAAAATCAAATAGAGTAAGCTTACGTAAAGCTTAGTAAGTTCATAATAAACTTTAACTTTAACTTACCATAAAGGATGTAATTTAAACATTTTACAAGATAACTCAATATCCTGGACATGAGTTCATTAATTACCTATACACATCACAAGTTTCACAAGGTTAGTGAGTTCATATATAAAACATGTAACTTTATCGTGTTATCAAACATGTACTCAAAAACACATTTGGTAAATAAATCAACCATCACATAATCATTTAACACTTAACATCTTTATTTCAAGTAATCATTTCAAATGTCCCTTTTCACATAAGTATATTCATATAAACACTTCATATAACCATTTCATATATCTATTTCCATATAAACATTTCATATATCCATTTCATATTACCATTTCTGTTTACTCATTTTTCACCTGATGAACCATAATGAAATAGCGTTGGATACGCAAGAACAATGCTCACACAAGCTGTGACGGTAAATGCTCACACGAGCTGTGACAGTAAATGCTCATGAAAGCTATGAAATGGGCCTGCTTACATGAGCTTTGGGTCGAGATGTTAGGCTACATGATGCTACTCACACAAGCTGTAGAGAATCTGCAACAAATGCAAGACCCCAACTATCGGTAGGACATCCAAGACTAGAACCTGAGATAGTAAATACCCTAATGACTTGTCATTTGTATCCTAAGCATTCATGAGGTTCATACGAGCCGCATTTCATATCCATTTCATTTAACTTTCTTCACATTATACCATTACGAGCACACATCCATATAGTTCTCTTTTATCAGACATACATCGATTTAGCTAATAATGCAATTTAGTTCAATTTACTAATTTTCATATATCAATTAATTTAATCCATTCATAACATAAATAATAATTAACATATCATATAATTATTTAAACATTTCTTTTCACATGATTTCAACTATATACTTTCTCCATTTTCAATCATGACCCTCAATTATAATTTCATTTCAATTTGATCCATTTCCAAAACTTAATATTTACTATGCAAGAAAATCTAAATACAACATGCTTAGATATTTAATAATTCACAAACCAACAACTTAATTAATTCATTTATTATACAAAATTACCTAAATTGATTCTGCAGCAAAAATAACTCCAAAGTCTAATCAACAATTTTTCCTTTTCCGCATTTGTCTATCAATTGATCCGTTTCTTGATCTATCCCGAGTTAGCTAGATTAAACTACAGTAATATCAAAAACATAAAAATCATGAAAAACGGGTGAGAAAATGACTTACATGCATCAAATTCAACCATGGCTTTAGCTTGGTTCTTTGTTAATGGAGGAAACGGCTTTGGAAGAAAATTAAGGAAGATAACCATGTTTTTTTCTTTTTTATTACTTAACTTATAATTATTATAAATTAAACATATTTTAATACATAAAAAATATAAGTTTATCCACTAATCGGCCATTAATATCATTCGGGGTTTAATTGCATTATGTAACCCTCAATCCATGTTTTTATAACCACTTCATGCCTATAAACCAATAGCAATTAACTTTTGCAACTTTTACAATTTAGACTTTTTTTTCCTTGATTAACTATTCGAACGTTAAAATTTTCAGACCAAAATTCAATACACCTATATAGTCACTCTGTAAATATTTAATATAAATATTTATGAGCTCGGTTTACAGAAACGAGGTCCCAATACTTCATTTTCTGAAATCACTTAACTTTAGGGACAAACTAGTTGTACTTAACGTTTCATTTAATGAGCAAAAATTATCATATCAAAAGTCAATATAATACTATATTCGTAAATATTAAATAGTAATATTTACGGACTCACTAGTCGAATTTGTGGTCCCGAAACCACTATTTCTAACACTACTGAAAAATGAATTGTTACAATATGTTTCTTAAGAATGTCAATTTGTAAGTTAATTAGGATGGTTAAAATGATGAAATTGAATGACCGTGCAAATGCGAATGGTTTAAGAATTTAAAAGTTAGAAATGGTGTGGTTAGGTGCTTATTTGATGTGAGAATGTTTTGGTTGATTGAGAAATGACTGAATTGAACTGTTAGGTACGCTTTGAATTGGTTTTATAGAGGTTTTAAGTGTGTTTATAGGCACCATTTGTGTATGGTTTGGTTTGGGCATGGAATAGGTACCAAAATGTAAGTTTTTGACATATTTGGCATTAAGGTATTGATACCTTAGACAAAGGTATTTCTACTTAGTATTTTTCTTTACAATTTTCAAACATCGAATTTTAAAATGGTATCGATACTATGATAAGGTATTGATACCTAAAGGAAAGTATCAATACTTTAAGTCTAGTATCGATACCTTTTGATTTAAACTAATTTTTCTGAAACATTGCAGATCAAAATGGTATTGGTACATAGCAAGAGTACTGATACCTATTGTGAAACTTAGAAAACTTTGCAATTCGGTCATATTTCATGTTCGGGTAACAAAAGAGCTTTCGTAAGCTCGATTAAGGTTCGAATTTACTTATGTATCATAATATTATGTGCTTATGACATTAATAAATATTGAATTATTTATTTTTATATACTTATATTTGAAATTTTAATAATGTTATAAAAAGGTACTTGTTTGGTCTCGGGTAGATTAAAAAGCATTTGTATGTTCATATAAGACCCAGGAAAGAATGTTTATGTTATTCAATGTTGTATTGTTGATGATGGCATGATAAATAATGTGAAACGTTGATTTTACTGTAAATTTGTGTGTAGTTGCTTTAGTAACGACTGTAGCATCTTGTAGCTTGGACCTAATGATCGAGTCGGGAGAAGGGTGTTACTTTTAGTTAGTTTGTGATGTAGATGAAGAAGTCGAGGGAATTAAGAATAAGTTGAGAAATCAAAAAAAGATTAAGGGAAGAACATGGGCTAATGAAGGGTTAAATGATGAGTTTAAGAAAGGCGATGAGGAGATAGTGAGGCTGCATTCGATGGACAAACAAGTATGGGGGATAATTTCATAGTATAATATGAGATATAAGAAAAAAAGGGTTAAGGGGAATGAGAGTGAATATTTGGACTCATCTAAGCCAAAGAATTATAGGGACAGTGAGCTTTCTGATGATAAGATTGGTCAATATTACTTGGGTTAAAAAAATTGGTCTTAAGTATGATCCTAAATGTGTTATCCCACTATGGGAGATAGGACTTAGGTTTGAAGATAACCGACATTTTAAAGAGATGCTAAAAAAATATTTCTTTGCAAAAGGAGTAGTATTGAGGTTTATTAAAAATGAACCCAAAAAAGTAAAGGTAGGTTGTAGTGATGGTTTCCCTTGGAAACTTTTTGCTACCTTTGGTCGTAGAGAGAATTATTTCACTATGAAAGCTTAGAATCCTGCACATAAATGCTTCAGAAGCAATAAGAACCCCTTATTATCTTGTAAGCATATACAAAAGACTTCTAGGGATAGAATAATTTCTGAGCCAAAGATGAAAGTGGCAACTTTGAAAGAGATGTGTAAAACTGAATTAAGACTTTATGCTACCTATAGTATGTGCTAAAGAGTTAGGAGAGAAATTCTTAGGGAAGTGAGGGGGTCATACCTAGAAGAATATGCAAATCTGTAGGGCTATGCTGCTGAGCTACTAATAAGTAATCTTGGGAGCACAATTTCTATCCAAGTCCATAGAAACCAAGAAGGTAAAGTTGTGTTCCACAGGATTTATGTGTGTTTCGAAGCATTGAAAAAAGGATGGAAAGTTGGATGTAGGCCTTTTATTGGAATTGATGAATGTTTCCTTAAAAGTGTTTGTAAATGAGAGATGTTAGTGGTTGTTGGTAGAGATGCCAATAATCAAATGTATCCATTGGTTTAGGCAGTGGTGGAAGGAGAAAATGCCTCTTCATGGAAATGGCTTTTGTAGAAGTTATTTATAGATTTGTATCCTCCAATAGGTGTTGGATTAACATTAATGTTATATCAAAAAAAAGGTAAATTATTAATTTAAATATGTTTATTCTATTTATTCTTTTAAGATACATATTTTACACTAAATGTATGGCTAACAACGTAGATTTTATGATTGTTGGATTGACTGATCAGTGTACTGAATGAATGTTTTCCAAAGTTGGAGCATATAATGTGTGCAAGACACATTTATGACAATTGGTAGAAGACTTGGAAAGGGTTGAATAGGAAGATACAATTTTGGGATTGTGTTAGGTCAACTTTTGTTAAGGACTTTGATAATCAGTTACAAAAATTAAAAGTAATGGGTGAGACATCCATAGATCAATTATTGGAGATCACTGTGCATCACTAGGAAAAGTCATATTTTAAAGGGACATGCCAATGTGATGCAGTGGACAATAATATGGTCGAGGCATTTAATGCATGGATAGTTTATGCAAGGTGCAAACCTATCATCACCATGCTTGAAGAAATCAGAGTGATGGCGATTATTAGGATGCATGTGAAGAAAACCAGGGCAAAAAAGTGGAGAACTAACATTTCTCCTATTGCATTGCAAAATTTGGACAAGAATGCTACAACCTCAATAAATCTAGACTTGTATGGAATGGTGATGGAGGGTGTGAAGTGACCCATAAAGACAACCAACACACAATTACCTTAAAGGAGTTGAAATGCACTTGTAGAGAGTGGGAACTTAAAAGGATTCCTTGCTGCCATGTTGTATGTGCCATGTACCATGACAAGAAGAATCCTGAAGCCTATGTCTCACCATGGTACAGTAAAGTGCAATATGTAGTAGCATACGGTCATGTTTTACAATTGTTTGTAACGCCCATTACCCAATATGATTCGTCGGATCCAGATTTTGGGTATTACTGCACACAATACTTAACATTTTAACAAAACAAATTACAAACTTTCATTTCTTTAAATATTTTAATTATCATTTTAACTGGAAAACTTAACATCTAAAAATAATGGAGGCCTTTAAAATAACTTATTACATCAGACATCATCTAGATCATTACAATATAGAAGTTTTACTAATAACATACACTTAAGGCGTATTCTAAAGCTACGCCACACTTCCACTGTATGCATAATATTCCACTCCGTTGCATCCTTAGCATAGTCCTGGCATCGTACCTATAGCCGCAGCCTCTTAACATCGAAACCTGAAATATAAACAAAACATAAATAAGTTTAAAAGAACTTAGTGAGTTTTAACACTGAATTACTTTGGTGGATACTTTGTATTTTTATATGAACTTCTGTGCGCCAACCATTCCTTTGAACCATTTATTTCGGGCGAATATAGCTACAGTTCTAACATACCCTTACCTGCAAACTATCATACTCTTATCATACTCATATCTTTATTATCTAACTAACTGAATATCCTTTCATACATTTCTCAAATCTCTTTGTCACGTATGTGCTTCTCTATAGAACATACCCACAAAGCCCACATCAAACTAATCATACCTTAACATGTACACTTATCTCAACAGTTGTTCATAGACATTCATTACGGATAGATACATATACGTTTGACTAACACTTTTCAGAACTAAATTCCATCAAATTCACACTTAAAACATATCTCGATTCAATACTACACAGACCCATACTGATAATGTATTACATAGACTATTCAGATGAATTCCACATAATTTTATTTCAGAACCCCATAAACTTAAGATAACCCTGACTCGAATTCAGAATAATTTCAGAAGAAGATAAAATACAACTCAAATGAATCCACATAAATCGGATTCAACCCTCACATAACATTGATGATGAAACAGCCCGATTTTAGGCCTAATCGAAATAGTGGTTTCGGGATCACAAATTTGACGAGGAAAAATTTATTTTTATTATATTTTTATGGTCTAAAATTTCACGGAATTATTTCGTAAAAATTTCGCTCAAAAACTTTGACGTTTGGGCACTCAATTTAGCTAAAAGGACTAAATTGTAAAAAGTGCAAAAGTTAAGTTCTACATGTTCAAAGTGTTCAATTGTTATGAAATTTTAAATTGGAGGTCCTTAAATGGTAATTAGACCATTGGTTAAATTGTTGGACAAAAATGGACAAGAGATAAGTGAAATAGGATATTTTTATGTTGGGGGCATTTTGGTCATTAGGTAATTAAAAGAATTAAAAAGGCCAAAACAGCCAAAAATTTGTCCATCTTCTCCACGATGAACGAAAATAGCAAGGGGAAGCCATGGTTAGGGTTTTCAAGCTTCCAAGCTCCATAGTAAGTGATTCCAAGCCCCGTTTTTAATGTTCTTTACGTTTTTGAAGTCTCAGTAGCTTAATTTAGCTTATTCTAGTAATAATTTAACCTAGAGTTTTTATTTAGAAAAATACCCATGGGTAAAATGTGTTTATTTTGATGTCTTATGATAGAATATGAAGCTTGAAATTGTGTTAAACAATTTTTGCTAAGCGATTTTCAGTGAAAACAAGTGAAACGGCATAATCGATAAAAATTATCATTGTTCATAAGTGCATGTTATAGCAATAATTTGATGTTGCTATAGAAGTGAAAAATATTCAGCATGTAATTTCTGACCCTAGGGGCAAAATTGTAATTTTGTGAAACTGTAGGGGCAAAAATGTAATTTTTCCAAAATGTGAATTTTGGACTGGATTGAATAATTTGAATGCTATATAAGCTAAATATGTTCTTATAAATCGAGAAAGACGAGAAATTGACATTGATTGGTAAAAAAAAGTGAGAAAAAGTGAAAATTCCCGGTTGAACCTTTGGAATGAAAGATACGAGTGAAGTTGCTGGGTCACGTGTGTAGTGCTATGTGTAGGCTACTACGTGTATCGGAATGATAAGTCGCATGTGTAGTACTATGTGCAGGCTACTATGCGTACCAGATAGCTTCGATCACGTGTGTAGTACTATGTGCAGGCTACTACGTGTATCGGATGACAATGGTCACATGTGTAGTACTATGTGCAGGATACTATGTGAACCGGGTATCATTTATTATAAGGTGGTTTCTATGTGTTGATTCCACTGTGTATCTGTTATTTTTCCGAAGTGTTCATCGGGAAATTAACTAAGTGTAATTGAGTGATGAATATATATGTGGAATTGAATTGAAGATTGACTTGAAATTAGAAATGAGAAATTGGATTGCTTTGAATTTAGTGGTAAATTTAATGAATTTTATATGAATTGAAATGAACTATTGGAATGAGATGTAAAAATTCAATGGAATTGAGATAGTGAAAAACTGAAATTATGAAAGAATACATTTTACAACAAAACAGTTTAGATAGCAATAGTTGTGTGACTTTGAAAAACCACAAAAAATGGTGAAAATTGAATTAGAGAGTGAATAAGATATGAAATGAAATCTTAATGAGTCTATTTTTAGATAAAAGAAACATAGTAAGCAAAAGAGTTATATATTTTGAGATATTTTAATTTTAGTAAGGCAGAGGCGGATTGATTTCAGAATCCCCTGTTCTGACTTTGGAAAATAATTAAAAATTTTAAAAAAAATAATTATGAGTTACATTTTATATGTTTAGAATCCTTAATGAGTTTACTTTCAAAGGAAACAAACATAAATATCATTCGAATTCTTTACAATGAGACAACTCATTTTTAGTGAAGAGAGGTCAGAGATGTTGAGTAGTGAAATAGGGGTGACTTTAATGAATAAACCGTACTAATTGTCCAAGTCAAAAATTCTGAAAATTTTATGGTAAGAATATATCTGAGTCTAGATTCGGATAAAGTTAACGGATTTTAATTTGGAGCTCTGTAGCTCTGGATAAAAATGATTTAGTGACTCTGATTCAAATAGACAGCTTTGAATTTAAATATAAGTGAATAGTGAAATTATGTATAATGCTATTTGAGCATGTTATATACAAAAAGGATGTGGGATGGAGAGGATAAGGAGGACAATAAAGTATATGAATGAATTGTGTATAATTGGTTATATGCCTGATTATAATCGATAAACGTTGAAATAGGAGTGATGTTTATATTGGTGCATTACTGATCATGGTAAGCTCATGAGCGAAAATAAAGTTTCATAGCATATGTGTGTGGTATATTTGGCATGAAGTGATGTCATGAGTGACTCATGAATTAACTCATGTTGGTAAGTTGATTCATAATTATAGTATTCAAGTATATACAGATTTGTAATATTTTGCTATGTGATTCGGGAAAAGGGTAATAAATAGCATAATGAAAATTAGGCCATGGTGCTAGTTTATGTTAAAGGAGTGTTTTATGACATATCTTAAGTAATGGAATGTTATAAATTTTGAGATTAATTTGCTAGTCAAATAAATGACAAATGAATTGATTGCGTATTCGTAATTTTAACATATGCTTGGTATATGAAGCGTAATAATATATGCTTGAATAAACTTTAAGTATTCGAATGACATGGATTTGATGGTGATAAGAATCGATTATTGAATTCATGAAGCACAGGTGATGTATTATTTTTGTGTGATAGCTTGGTTCGAGAAATTGATTAGGTAAATGGTAAGTGGAAGCATTTATGGATTTAGAAGAAAATTTGGATTGAACATGAAATTTAGCTCAATTAAATGATTTCATCAATTAAACATTGTGTATACCAGAATGTGTTAGTGAATTACATATTTGTAAATTAACATTCGAAGTTCGGTAAATGATATATGAAATTAACATGAAAAGATTTATGATTGTTATTAATATTGATTCTGACATATAGTGGATTCTTCAATATTGGATTTATTTAACGAATATATTGAGCATATGAATGGGTATATATTGGGCCTCGTATACCTTAATTAGCGAGTCGAAGATAATAATTTGAAAGTTTTTAATTTGGATGAAATTTTATAACTCGGTTTAATATGTCTATAAGTGTATTTATTCTGGTAATGCCTCGTAGCCTATTCCAGCGTTGAATACGGGTAAGAGGTTTTACAATGTGACATCACCAGATTCGGCCCTAATGTTTAGGCCGGGTTTAGGGTGTTACATTTAGTGGTATCAGTGCTATGGTTTAGTCGGTTCTCGGACCAAACGTAGCATATGTGAATCTACCTATAATGCCATGTTATTACTCGTGATGATGTGATATCTCCGAGCTCTAACGAAATTGTTTTGTTAAGACAGAGATGATTTTCAATTGAGCTATTTTCAATAATGCTTAAATTGATATTGAGATAAATGAAATATGCTCACGTTATGTTGGAATTTGGAAAGGTAAGAATAAAAATTCGTGATATATATGTGTTCATATATGAAAAGAGATGATCATAAGTTTAAAAAAAGTTTATGTTGTGATAAGCTCATCCAAGTATGTTGGTGATTATATGATGCTATGTGCTCAACATATTTGATTAAGTGAATATGATAAACAATTTACTTAAATAGATGGAATGTATGTTTATGTACATCTGCTTGAATAAGTGAAATTAGTACGTTCATATGATAGAATCTTATGTTTAAATTGTTAAATTAAAGATAATAAGATATTTTGTTTTATGTCTTTACTATTAAACCATGAATATTATAATAGTATGAAAATTGAATTGGAAGATTAAATTGAGTAGAATGCAAGAATGAGTACTTTCGTTCAGTGATATATGATGAATTGGCGAAAAAGACCATGGTTGGACCATGGCAACATGTGATATGTGATTTCCATATAAGACCATATCTGGGATATGGCATCGGTGTGATATGTGCTACTGTGTAAGACCATAGCTGGGCTATGGCATCAATATGTAAATATGTGTAAGACCATAGTTGGACTATGGCATAGAGAAAACGAAGTACTCAATTCTGTAAGACATTCTCTAATTGAATAAATGTCGGTAAGTAAAATGAAAGCTAATATTGGAATTTAATTAGATATTAATATTAAGCTCAAGTAAGTAAATTCATTGTGTGAAATTGTGGGTGACAGAAAATATTCATAATAAATAGATGTGTTAATTTGCTTGGAACGAATTACGTGGTTATGATGGTATTACATTGATGATGAATGCAAAGTGGTACAACCGAAAGTCATCATTCTCTTTGGTTTGCACAACCGAAAAAGTATTCCGTCATATATATATGTATCAATGAGAGCAAGTTAAAAGCTTTATGACTTCACCATCACCCCCTTATCAGTATTGTTTTATGACAAAAATTATCTTGATGAGACATATATGTTTTTCAACTAAGTTAATTCTGATAGTATAAAAGTAAACACTTAAATTTTAAGTGAAAATGTATTGATTATGAGTTGAAACTCATAAAGGCATAGATCAAAGAATATAACATTTTGTCATTGATAAATGTTATAATTATACTGAACATATGAGTTATGATATTTGGATTATGATGCTATATAGAAATTTCGATTGTGAATTAGAGATTTGAGTTGGCATATGAATTATGTGTTGAGAACAAAAGTGATAAAAAGCAAATGTTTATTAAATGCTTTGAGAATGTTAAATTAGTAATGAATTGGTTATTTGTGATAGTTTGTGTTATGCGCATTTATGTGTAAGATAAATTTGAGACTTTACTACACTCACCCCCATATCAATAAAATGTTACAATGAAGTTTGTAAGATTTTGGTTTAATAAGCTTACGAGTGTAGTGTTACAGAAGTTTGTGTACGATAGATTAATAATGTGGTCGGAAAAGTGAATGAATTAGCAAGTGAAGTCAATATAAAAAGAGAGAAATATTGGATAGTTCTGAAAACTACTCTGATTATGCAAAGTTACTGTCATAAAGGAAGTTAAATCCGATTAAATAATTTATTCAGGTATGTTATTTAAAGAAAGAATTAACCGAAAGTTTTTCTAGATCGATTTCTGTTAGTAAAGAGATAATGTGAAAATTCTGATGACAGAATTAGAAAATTGAGTAATGCTTTTATTATAATAATAGCTGATTTTTTCAAGCTTCCAAGCTCCATAGTAAGTGATTCAAAGCCTCGTTTTTAATGTTCTTTACGTTTTTGAAGTCCCGGTAGCTTAATTTAGCTTATTCTAGTAATAATTTAACCTAGAGTTTATATTTGGAAAAATACTCAGAGGTGAAATGTGTTTATTTTGATGTTTTATGGTAGACTATGAAGCTTGAAATTGGGTTAAACAATTTTTGCTAAGCGAATTTCAGCGAAAATAAGTGAAACGGCACAATCGATAAAAATTATTACTGTTCATAAGTGCATGTTAGAGCAAGAATTTGATGTTGCTATAGAAGGGAAAAATATCCAGCATGTTATAAAACATAAGAAAAAGGAATAAAGTTTAATTTCCGAGCCTAGGGGCAAAATTGTAATTTTGTGAAACTTTAGGGGCAAAATTGTAATTTTTCCAAAATGTGATTTTTGGACTGGATTAAATAATGTGAATATTATACACGCATTCTTACCAAATCAGATTCTTCTCAACAGAACCTTGCACATATCATCATAGCACTTACTTCCTCTTCACTATGTCCATACATTTACCAATTACTATATATGTCATTATCCTTTATATGTAACTACTTCTACTTGAAAATTTTACACAAGAGAATTAGGGTAGGGACTCACCGGATTCTCATCTACTACAGTTCTAAGCTCCAAACCTTTACATCCCTCTCGAACCAGCAACAACCACTACTTTGATATAGAATTTTCACTATTAAAATTCTTATACATATATTTTACTTATCATCTCAAGCACCGAAAACACCTATGCAAAGCCTTTTACTTATATATTAATGTTCATACACTTCTTACTGACGTACTCTTTATAAATCTAACATATAGAGTTGTAATACTTACCTAGAGATGGAATAACCACTCAATAAATCAAAAATCTCAGTTTCTAGTTCAAGGAAGAAGAAATGAAATTGATTCCAAGAAAGAATCAGAAAGTAACATTTAGAATCCAAAAGAAAAACTCTTCCCAGAATCCTTCTCTCATACATATATATAATCCAATCTCCCGTGCAAAAACTCAACAAGTGTAACTTAAATTCAAAGTTTTTCTTTTTTAATGGCCTACAGGCTCCAAAAGAAACATAAATCAAAATCTAGCATAATAAATATTACGATTGTCAATTCAATTGGTTCCTAACCAAGCATTTCACAACCCAATAAGAATAGTATTAAGACAAACTGGGCGTATTATACATTTGGCGATAAATCATATTGTAATTTTCCTTTTGTCCAACTAAAACCTTTACTCTTTAGCTAATCAGAATAATCAAAAATAAAATTTCCACTTAATTACTCTGGATATACTATATACCCATAAGTATACACCAGAAGAAACAAATAGGCGAATCACAATCTGCCAAACACATGTTCTTTCACTACTATACTCCTTATCATTGAACTCACCTGAACTAGGGTGTGACAAGTTAGGGGGAAAAGTTTTGGCTCAAGAGAGATGATTTAATTCTTCCTCTATCAGTAAAAAAGATGTTTGGAAGGCCCAAGAAAAGGAAATCTAAGGATGAACCCAAAAAGAGCAAGTTTGGAAATGACACTGGCAGAGGCTCTAAAATTTCAGGTTCTTTGTGTAAACAAGTAGGACACAACAAGAAATTGTGTCCAACAAGATCAAATATGAATCAGATAATTTATAGGTAAATTCATGGGCCACTTTATTTTAGATAATCTTTTTTATATATTTATATTTGTTTAACCAATAAATACATTATAATAAGTTAAATAATTTATGTTCAACCTTAATTTTCTTATTTATTAGCCTTCTTCATAACATGTTTGGCCAACGATAAGGTTAAAGAACATACCATTTTTAAAAGGTTCTACCTTTTCACTTTTATTCTACAACATTTGCTTAAAATAATAAGGGATGACCAGACTTCTATTTCATAATATAGATAAATGATTTTTTAAGTATAACTATTTGGTTTTGTTCAATTCATAGCCTATAATATACTTTTAAGTGACAACTCAGGTTTTAGAACTAAGTTCACAATTGTAATAACTATCATGGTTGCAATCTTCCTTTGGGTCTTGACTTATTTTCCAATAACTATCACTCATGTTATCTTTTAGATGCAAAAATAGCTATGGTTCACAATTTAGAATTTTTTTTATAGTCTGCTGTCAAACGTCCAGGAAATCACAGCATGGAAGGAAAAGAAAAAGAATCATTTGTATCAGTTTCCCAATGCATCATTAATGCAGAAGGCATAAAAAAAAAGAAACAACAACTTGGTATTGGGGTGTATACAAACCTCAAAACTGGTGAACAAATACTACATATGAGTATATGTAATTATTCTAAATATTGATTTTGTTGCCTGTTGACCAACAACTTGGTATTGGGGTGTATACAAACCTAAAAACTGGTGAACAAATACTACATGTGAGTATATGTAATTATTCAAAACTGATTTGATTGTTTTCCATTTTCCCTAAAGCCTGATACAAGCAGTGAAAGAACCATTACTATTGTAAGGAACATTGGAGAATTTGATACATCCCAATATCAACATTCATGAAAAGGCCTTCGATTAAACTGGAAGGGGAAAAAGGCTATGACAACAAGGCAAATTTTGCAACAACACTCTGATCTTGTCCAAAAGAAGAAGGGAAAACCTTCAAAACAAGTGCAAATAGGGACACAAGCAAGTGAAACGAATTCTATTATAATAGATTATTGAAGTGCAAACTGATGCTAGCTTAATTTTAATTTCTCTTATAGTATAGTTTCTGGTTAACAAGAGAGAAGATTGGTACATTTTGTTCATATGGGGACCATTTTTTGATAAGGGAACATTTTGTTGATAAGGACACATTTTGAGGATATTGAAGATTCAAATTTACTTTTTATGTAACTTCTTGACTTTTTTTCTTTGTTGTTCTATATTGAATTATGGTTTAATTGAGGTTTAAAATCCATACGGAATTGCAATTAAATAATGTTTGCATTTGAAGATGGTATCTTATAGTTTTTGCCTCTTGTTCATGCAATTAAATATTGTAATCGTTGCAGTCTTTGTATCGTTATTGCAGATAGGGCGATGAGATTGTCACTGGGGCATAGATTCTATTATTCGGACTTGGGCTCAAATTGGTTGTTTCCCCTATGCAACTGTGGTTGTAGTTACCAAGACATGTTCTTGTGGAGGCACTCATATGCCTTCAATCACACCACAAAATTGAGCTGCTTGTGGGTTGCCATAGTTGTGGGGAAATGATTAATTTTTACTAAATAAATAAACGTGTATGAAAAATGCCAATTTTGTAAACGAGAGAGCTACATGGCAAACATATCTTAGCTCTGTTAGCACCTACGATGAGTTAGCAATGTAAATTGAACTCAATGAAACCATACTAAGTATTAAAAGAATGTATTGAGTAAAGAAATAATTCTTTTGTATTTAGTCTAGAATATCTTGTATGTACGTTGTAACATTGGTATTTATAGAACACATGAGTAACTGTTATTGCTAACAACTTAATTGTTTGAATAACAAACTAACAGCTAATAGGCTAGGAGAATAACAGAGTTAGCTAGTACTCTTAACATTCACCTATTTATCTAACAGGTAAGACCCGAAAAAGATCAAGAAATCTAGCAAAAGACGATATAGAGAGTGGCTTGGCAAGAATATCAGCAACCTGTTCCCAATCAGGAACATCACCAACAATAATGGAGCCATCTGCTACCTTTTCGCGAACAAAAAATAGATCAAGCTCAACATATTTAAATTTGGAATGCCAGACAAGATTAGTAGCTACGGCAATGGCACTAGAGTTGTCACACCAAATGGTAGAAGGGTCGATACTTTGAAGGTGTAACTCTTTTAGTAACGAGACTAACCAAGTAATATCACTGGTAGCTGCAGCAAGACACCGATATTCAGCCTCAGCCGTAGACCGTGAAACTACCTACTATTTCTTGGAACACCAGGAGATAGGTGTGTGACCAAAATACACATAGTATCTCATCGTAGAGCGTTGATCATCAAAATCGAGCTCCCAGTTAGCATCTGCATAACCAACTAACGAAAGTCAGTCAGACGAACGAAAAATAATCCCATAATTAAGTGTACCACATAAATACTGCAGGATTCATTTTAAAGCAATCATGTGGACAGTAGTAGGTGCATGCATGAACTGGCAGATACAATTTACTGCATAGGCAATATCAGGACGAGTCGGGACCACATACTGTAAAGCACCTGCAAAACTTCTGTACTCATAGGGTTACTAAGACAATCCCTATCATTCTTGGACAGAGTAGACAAGCTAACCATTAGAGAATGGACACTCTTCACACGAGACACAGAGCTCCTATCAAGTAGATCGCGAATGTACTTTCTCTGACATAGATGAAGACACCCTTTGGAGGAATGAGTAACTTCAATCCCTAGAAAATAGTAGAGATCAATCATATCTTTAAGTGAGAATTCTTCATTCAACAGCTGAACAAAACTATTTATACAGTCAAGCACACTTCTGGTAATGATAATGTCATCCACATACACAAGCACATAAAAAATGGAGTTAGTTGTAACTCTAACAAACAAAGATGCATCAGATTTGGATACAGAGAAACCAATAGAAAGAAGAAAACACTTCAATTTATCAAACCAAGCACGCGGAGCTTGACGAAGTCCATATAGAGCTTTCTTCAGATGACAGACTAAAGGTCTGCCATTTGAACCATATTGAACATACCTCGAAGGTTGTTGCATGAATACCTCGTCAACAATATCACTATTCAGAAAGGCATTATTCACATGTACTTGACAGAGTTGCCATCGTTTGAAGACTGCAATAGACAGAATTATGCGAATAGTAATAGGTTTTACCACTGGACTGAACGTTTCTTTAAAATCATACCCAGGCACCTGAGAACACCCTTTTGCTACTAACCGAGCCTTTCGACGAGCGATAGTACCATCAGGATTTTTCTTGACTTTGAAAAGTCATTTACATCCGATTACCTTGCGATTAGATGGTAACAGAACAAGATCCCAGGTGGAATTATTAATAAGAGCATTATATTCTGCTTGGGTTGCAGTATGCCACTCTGTGGTAAAAAATGCGTCCTCAATTGTGTGAGGCGCAAGAGCCTCAACAGACAGAGCCTTGAGCTTAAAAATGCCAGCCTTAGACCAAGTAACCATTGAATGAGTATTTACTAGAGGCACAGAGGATGATGGAAGAAGAAGAGAGGATGAAGTATCAGTGGTAGGTACGATAGGACTAGGAATAACACTATCATTGGGTAAGGAGGAAGATCTATGTGGCTCATGGACAAAACCCACCTCAGCCTAAAGATTGGCAAAGACAGAGGGTGAAAGGCAGAAACCAAGAGGTGAAGATGATGCAAGCTGTAGAGAAGGTGAAACCTCTAGTGGCTGAGAAGGGACAGTCTTAACAATAGAAACAAAAGTTGACATAGTACCAGACGAAGCCATGAAACCCCTTGCAACAGACGAAGGAGACAAAAACCTTTGTTCATCAAATACAACATGACGAGAAATAATGATCTTACCATCCAGCATAAGACATTGATAACCTTTGTGTTGAGGACTATATCCCAAGACTATACAAGGTTGAGAAAAAAATCCAACTTATGACGCAAAAACGATCGTAAATATGGAAAACAACAACACCCAAATATTCGTAAATGATAATATGTGGGATCTTGTCCATAAAGAGTCTTATATGGAGTCTGACCATTCAGAACTAAGGTAGGAAGATGATTGATGAGATGAGCAGCACAGCAAAATGCATAGCCCCAATATTTCATAGAAAGATTCACTTGGGCCAAAAGTGTGATACCCATATCAACAATATGCTGAGTTTACGTTCAACCGCTCCATTCAGTTCGGAGGTATGTGGACAAGACAACCGATGAAATATCCCTTGAGTTGCTAGTATAGACATGAAAGCTCGAAACTCTCCACCCTAATCACTTTGAAATTGTTTAATATTTTTCCCGAACTGAGTTTTGACTAATTGCTGAAACTAACCAAATTAATCGACTGCCTGTGACTTCTGACGAATAAGATAAATCCATTTAAACCGAGTGCACATATCAATAAAAGATACATAATACCAATTACGACCACATGCAACTGATGTAGGCCTCCATAGATCAAAGACAACCAAGGCAAACAGATCATTATATTCAGTAATAGAGGTGAGAAAAGGCAATTTATGAGACTTTCCTTTTTGACATGTAGTACAAACATTATCAAGACAAAATTTAGCGGAAGTAATATTACATTTATCTAAAACAGATTTAACAACAAAAGCAGAGGGATGACCAAGACGTTTGTGCCACAGAGAAAAAATAGCACCATTGTCACACTTATTCGGGAGTCGAATAGGAGGATTAGGAGAAGCTTCAACAAACTGAGCAGTCGCAACTGGCAGAGAAAAGTGATAGAGCCCATCACGAATGTGGCCCCTCAATAAAATGTCCCAGGTCACGATGTCCTTAACAATAGAATACATCGGATGAAATTCAAAAAACACGTTATTGTCAGTGGCAAACTGAGATACAGATAGGAGATTCTTTCGTATATTCGGTACATACAAAATATTAGATAAATGCAGCAATTTACACTGTGTAGGTAAAACTGAATTACCGATGTACAAGATCTTAGTGGGAGTCCCGTCAACCATTAAAAGAGAAGAAGTACCTGAATATGGTGTAGAGTCATGCAAAGCAGAGACATCGCAACATACATGATGTGTAGCGCTTGAATCTGGATACCAAGACGCAGTTCTAACGGGCATAGAAATATAGGAATCAATGCCGTCACAGTTTGAACCGAATTGAATGGCATTAATATAAGACCCGGTGGAGTCAGAAAAATCAAATGCATGCAAATTGGGTAGACAAGGGAGCCCAATGCAAGGGTCGGACCCAGTGTACACACGAGCTTATGGTTTGGTTAGATAGGGAACAGACGGCCTAGATACATTACAAGCACCAACACCCGAAGCCCCAAGGTCTCGTCCATGACCAAGAGAAGTAATAAATTCTACACAATTCGAAGTTGGCCTATCGGGAAGAGGAAGATCTTGCGGCCCAAAAGAAGAGGAAGCTCCCCCAAAATCTTGACTTGGGCCAAACAGTAACTGTCCATTAAAATAACCAAGCCTAGTCGGCCTAGCATTAGCATGTCCATTAAATGAACCAGGCCCAATCAGCCTAATGACCCCATCAGTAGCAAACCTAGGCGCATGGTACATCTCATGCCCAACGTCATATTAAAACTTTGACCCAGCATAGGGCCCACCATAATGGCCATCAGTACCTTGTAAAATGGGATTAGAAACCCTATTCTGTCGAGATGAAAAGGGTGCAGCATACGGCCAAAGATTTCCCCCCGCAATATTACCCTGCAGCTCTGCCGAGGCAGAACTATGAAGCTTACCAGATACCGGTGACAAAAATGACACACCAGGACCAGAACAATCAACCAAATTTGACGCTCGAACAACCGACGACGACGGGCCATAATACTCACGATTATAATAGAAGAAGCACCTCTGGGTTAAATGCCCAAATCGTCCGCAGATCTGACACTATATGCGGGATTGAAACCCTCTTGCGCGACCTCTAGACGGGGGACGATCACCACGAATTGAGCCCACTAGAGCGGACGACAGAACGGCTTCTAAAAGATTGGCATAAAGAGGCACATCCTGTACTGTACGCACCTACTGACTCTCATACTCAAGCAACACACCGATGAGACGTTGAAGCGGCAGAGGCTCCGACGAGAACGACAGTAAGGTAATGACAGCATCGAACTCCGGAGGTAAGCCCACAAGGACGATTTCTACTTTCTCTGCTTCCGAGATCCGAGATCCAAAAGCCTCTATCAATGCACTTGTGTTTTGGATCTTTGCTACATACTCATTGACTGATAGAGTTTATTTTTTAATTGAGTGAAGATTATGACGAAGACGAGAAAGCTTCGTACCTGTAATGGCAGCGAAGAGACGAGTAGCAGTGTTTCATACATCACACATCGTTCGAGCCTCTGTAAAAGAAGACAGGAGCGAGGGATTAATTGTGAAGAGTAACCAAAAAGTAAGTAACCTTTCTTGTTGAACAAACGCCGAGGCATCTGGATTCAGAACGAACGAGCCCTCCAGAGACTGCACAAACTGCAGTGGAGCAGGTATCGTTCCATCCAAAAAATCAGTTAGCTCGTATCCTTCAACGATTAACCTAACATGCTGCTGCCATTGAACTAAAGTGCCTTCATCCAACTTGACAGTCTCAAGGCGAGGAAATGAGTGAACGAGCCTAGCACCAATGAACGCCGGACATCCATGTTCGACGGAGGCAGGCAGAATCAGCAAAAGCTGTGGTGGTCATGAAAGCAGACTGAAAACAGGTCTCCAGCACCTTAGGCGACTGATACCATGTTAGCACCTATGGTGAGTTAGCAATGTAAATTGAACCAAATGAAACTATACTTAGTATTGAAAGAATGTATTTAGTAAAGAAAGAATTCTTTTGTGTTTAGTCTAGTATATCTTGTATGTACATTGTAACAATAGTATTTATAGAACACATGAGTAATTGCTATTGCTAACAACTTAACTTTTTGAATAACAAATTAATAGCTAATAGGCTAGGTGAATAACAGAGTTAGCTAGTACTCTTAACAAGCTCCTTGGTTCCATGCATAGTTAATGTGTGAAAGTTGTTTGAAAAGGAAAGAAAACTACCACTTAAGCTTGGTTGAAAACAAAACTCACCAAAAGACACAATTTGCCAAAGCCCATTTTTTTTTCATTAAAAGTGCTACGTGTTGCATAAGATCTCTTATAGAATTCTTTTCTCTCTAGATTTCTTTTATTTTATTTTCTTTTCTTTTTAATTTTCAATCATGTAAATGGTAAACTTGATGTCCTATTATTGAAGTAGCGAAAATTCAATATAGAGATATACGTGTGGCTTTGTTTATAACTAAGTTCATTATTATAAGAAATTGCCTGGGTAATGGAAAGTCTGATACACTTTTATCAGCCTGGAATCCTAGTCCAGAATGGGGAAAGTCTATACATTTTCCTTGATTATGTTGTTGTGGTTATGCCTTAATATTTTTTTGATTATAATTTTTATTTCTTAAAAAACTAAAACTTATATTCCTTACAAAATCATCTTTCAACATGCATAAATTTATACAATTCTAAATTCAAAAGTAGTTTAACAAAAAAGAAACAATCTCTTCAATTATCTCACAAGAATTTTTCCTTATCAAAAGAATGAAGAACAGTCAAAACCCAGTCCAAGATTACTCCTCCCTCAAAATTCAAATTCATGTAAGAAGGGGTTTAAAGCTTTCATCATGAAACAATAAACTCATATTGATAAAAATAACAATAATAATAATAATAAATTGCATGTACTGATCCAAATTCACCTTCTTTGCCTACCACCTTTATAAAGCTCCTCCAAGCTACAAAGCAACTGGATTTCTACTGCCAGTGCCTTTTTGTTCCCAACGCCACTAGTCCTCTGATAAAAAACATGTTAAAAAATTTAGTTTCTTATTATAAAGAAACCAGTCAAAAACTCATATAAAAGAATTCAATCTAGAAACCTCACAAAAACTTACTTACTCAACGTCTCAATTAGCCTTCAAACCACCAAAATTGTTCATTTGATTCTTAAATTCAAGGAAAGTTTTTGGCTTTTTAAAATAGAGTTTTTTTTATTTGGGGTTTTAAGTAAGTAGGGTTTGCGATTGAACAAAAGTTCTTAGAGAAGGTAGTTTTCAATTTAGCAAAGAGATTTTCAATTCAATGGTGTATTGTTGAAGATTTAGGGATTTAAAAAAGGGGTTTTTTATTCAAAGGGTGTTTGATTTTCAATATGAGATTTCAACTAAAAAAGCAAAAGGTTCTTGGAAATTGAGCTTTCAACAATGACTCAAATGGAAAAAAAAATTCTTTCAACATTCACTTGTTGTGACGATCAAGAGAATTTTTTGGTGATTTTTTTCTTTTTTGGTTTTTTCTCTTCAAAAATTGAATATGACTATTAAGTTTAAGGGTTAAGGTTACTATTTATTTTCTTTGGTTTAACTCATTACAAAAATTGTAGTTAAATTTTATTGTAATCAAAATTAATTAAATTAATTTACTTATATTGACAAATAAAAAAGTCACATCAGAAAAAAAAATTAATATCATCAATAGTACACGTGACTTCTGAGGTGGTGTCTTAGCTAAAAAAAAGAAATAAATTCAAACTTAACTGCCATATCATCTTGACTGTTAAAAATTAATGAGCAACGTCAATCAAGGGTTTTTTTTACACTCTTAAGCCAAATGAAAATAATATAGCATTGTGTTTTACTTTACACTTTTAAAGGTATGAAGTCAAAAAAAAAAGAAAAAGAGTAAAGTCTAGTGCTTTATGTTATTCACCATATTTTGTTTCTCTTTCCAAAAAAAAATATTAATATTGAGTCAAGCCTAAAGTGCAAATATAAAATTAAGTCATGTAAAAAAAGTAGAAGATAAAATTAAGTCTTGATTATCACTTTTGGGTAGAAAGATATAAAAAAAATGATCTAACAACTTCTTGCCACTGCCATGGCAAAACTAGAAACACAAATCTCAAATAATACTCGTAACACTTTAAGATCTTGATTTTACATAATAATTCTACAATCTCCAAAGTTACTAATACTGAGAATTATTTGATACGAAATTGAAATTAGTTTTGGATTTGATGAAGAAAAATATTATAATATTTTGATTTTTTTCTCTTGATTTTCTTTTTATTATATAAATTTTAAGAGAGTATTTGATATAATGAAAAGTTAATATTTCTTTATGGAATTTAATTAGTTGGAATGTGATTCTAATGTTTGATACATAAATATTAACTTACTTTCATGGGAATGTAACATTCCATTCGAAGTTATTTTCCCACAAACAATACAAAGCAATTCCCTTAATGATTAGTGAAAAAGCGACTTTTCCGTGTACGGGGAAAATAAGAACTTATTAGGACAAAATTAGCCTTCTTTAATTTGTGTTTAGGATTAACATTTATGATGAATGTATTTCTATTGTTATAAATATTTTTATAAAATTATTTTTCATTAATATACACTATATATAAATACATAGAAAAAATTTGCAAATTTTTTTTAAAATTAATTATAACTTTACACATAAAAGATTATGCTCGCATTTGAGAAGGGAAACATCCATATATGAGCAAATGTAGTTAATGTTAATGTTTCATAAATCAAGCTAAGTAGGAGACTTCCGAAGGTGTCCCGACCTTGTTTAACGCACTTGGTATATTTGTAATTGTTTCTGATAACATCACCCAAAAAGATCAAATATTTATTTAGTACATAACCAACTCCCACCCAAAATGAATAATCAAAGCCCACCCCAAAATTTTTTAACCACCACCTAAATGAAACGATGCATTTAATTATCAATATTTTGCACAATTCTCACTTCTTCCTTTCTTCTATCCTTTGTAACCGTTGCTTTATATTTTTCTTCTTCATCCGCAATCATAATGTTGGAATTTAGTTTCATTAGTGTGGTAATTTTGTCTATATTTATTTATAATTTTTCGATTAAATTGATTTAATAAAATATTTTTCAGTATCATTAATATCTCTACATATTTTCCTCGATAGTTTTTGCACGCAAAGAAAAATAAAACAAATATTATCTCATTGATTAGCTAACGTTTAACCAATATTAAAGCAATATTACGTAGTTAGATTGTAATACAAAAAGAAAAATTAAATTAGTAGACAATCTAAACATGTTCTTAGTTTAATCATAATTTAGAAAATTGATAGAAATACTAATATGTCGTCTATCAAGTCCAATTAGGGAGATATCCTATCTTAGGTATCAAAGCAGATTGTCAAAACCATTTTTATTTTCGGAAAAAAAACAAAAATTAGTTGTCGATGAAAATTTGGAGTCGCCACCAATCTTTTATTAAGGTGTGATTGGATCACCTAAAACGACTTTAGTGTACGAGTTTTTAGAAAAACGAGTTCGGGAGTCAGTTACGTCCAAGGAAGGATTAGCACCCTCATAACGCCCAAAAAATTGGAACCAAATTGATTAATCAGTGTCTTAATGTCGAGAATTAAAAAAAATTCAATCCTTGATTAAATCAAGTTATTTATTAAGACTCTCTCATTTAGGAGAAGAAATGTCACACCCAATGCGTTAGGGCACGACATCTCGTATCCTCAAAAATGAGTTTGTCCTAAAGACTTGCGTAATAAAATTTAAGAAAATATTTAATTGTTTAAAATTTATGAAGAAATCGCGGTCCAATACGTTAGGACACGATTTCTTAAAATCCCAAACATTGAATATTTCATTTATTATTTTTTAGAAAAAATCATTGTCTCGAGAAGTCAACACGTCACACCCAATGCATTAGGACACAACATATTGAATTTCCGATATTGAATTTCCGATAACAAGCTTTTCATATTATTTTTGATTAAGGAGCAATTCTCGATTTTTGGATTTAACGAAGAAAATTGGAACCCAATACGTTAGGGCTTAATTTCCTTGAAAATCCTAAATACGAGTATTATCTCTATTTTGAAAATTTTCTATTTTAAATTCGAGTAAAAGATGATGTAATGTTATATTGAACGCATGTATAAATGTCGCAATAACAAATAACAATAACAAATACAACAATGGCATAGAAATAATATAAACAAATAAATAAACGAAAATAAAAAATAAACAATGACAATGTAAGAATATCAAATAAATGAGCAAAATAAAAAATACTAAAACATAAATCAACAAACAAATGAATGAAATAAAAAAAATACATAATATATACATTGGAATTATGAAGAATAAGATGGCATACATATGAATTTACATATAAAACTTTGGAATATAAAGTTTATATAACAAAATATATAATGCATTTATGCAAATAAAGAAACATATAAACATATATATATATATATATAAATTATGAAATATGTGTTTAACAAAATATATGTATTTGAGCATTTAAAAATAAATAAATATGTATGTATACAAAATTAAAATAATAAAGAATATGTATATGCGTATAAAATATAAATGTATATATGTAAAAATAAAAGTTATGCAAATAGAATAATAATAAAATATATATAAAATATGTGCGGTATTTATAAAAGTTTTTTAAATGTATGTATATTATTATAAAAAATAATGTCTATGTATATATATATAATAATAAAAATAAGAAGAAGAAGAAGAAAAATAAGAATAACTTAATAACAAATAGAGATTAAATCGAAACTAAACAAAATTTTAGCGCCAAAATTAAAAATAAAAATAAAACTGAATCAAAATGAGCGAGAAAGGAGGAGGACAAAACGCGCAAATTCCCCATTTGGGGCCAGAACGCACAGACCCTGCTTGCGGGCCAGGTCAATGTGCGGATCTGGCCCCTTCAAAATGGTGCCATTTCGTCAGGCTATTTAAGCCACAATCAATTCACAAAATTTCATTTTTTCATTTTTTACAAAAAAAAAACCCTTAAAAAACCTCTCAATCTCTCCCTTCTCCTCCGGGCACCGACCCCCCAGTCCGACCATCGGCAGGTCATCGGCCACCGGCTTCCGGCGACAACACCGCCGTCTGCGGTGGCCAGAAAAAGGGAAAATAATCCTTTCGGCTCTTTCGACCCTTCCAAGCCCAAATATGGGTTCGAAATCTCTGAAAAACCAGCAGAAAATACGAAGAAAACCCGAAACCTTTCGGTTTCTGGCCACCAATCCTCGGGGGTGGCTCCCTCGATCCTCAAATGGCGAGACAGACCCGAACACAGGTGTTTTCACACCCTTTTTTTTGTCTTTTATTTTATTCTATTTTATTTACTTGTAATAAAATACAAAAAAGAAAATAAAAAGAGAAACAGTAGTTCTAAAAGAGTTTCAACCTTTGGATTTTCCAATTGCTCCTTGCTTTTTTTGGTATTCTGTATTTGTGTTGTGAAATATTCGCTATTCTTTTTATTGATTTTTCTTCGATCCCTATTACAGTATATTTAATTGCTTTTTATAGCCATTCTCAAACAATATAAAGGAATGAATCTGTTTAATGATTCGATTTGCAAATCTTCGCGTTTTCTTTCCATATATTGTTGTTTCCTTTCTTGATGTGCAGGTAAGAATATCGCGTGAAGATTCGGAGGGCGAAGCTTGGCTTACGGCGGCTGAAGCTTACCTTAGAAACCCTAGGGTTTCTGCCATTGCTTCGAGCCACTAGATTTGGGCCTTTGTTTTTTGTATTTTGGGCCTTGTATTGTTCTGGGCCAACTTGTTTTGTTCTGGACCTGTAAAAAAACACTGGACTTTTTATTATTTTCGCTTATTAAGGGCCGGGTAAAATTTAGGTATTACAGCTGCCCCTCTTTGCTCGTTATCGTGTAATGGGAACGGAGCAAAGACTTTAAAAATGCCCAATTTTACCCAGTCATGTTGGACCTTGGTACTCTTTTTCTTCAAGTAGCCTCATTCCTTCCTACTGCATCTTCAGAGGTATAGGAACTAGTGCTTCAATCTACTCCATTGCAATATTAAGGGGATATGGTTCGTACATTGTAGTTTCTCAAAATTTGCTATATTTAATTTGCTCCACTGCAACTTCAGGGAGATAAGACTTATAGCTTCAACTTGATCTGCTACAACTTAAAGATGAATTTGATGCGATCTGCTCTACTGTAATTTTAGAGAGGTAAGATCCATCATTCTAATCCACTCCACTACAACTTTAGGGAGATAGGATTTGTTTATTCAGTCTGCCCCACTGCAATTTCAGGGGGATGAGACTTGCTTTCTTGAGTCTGCTTCACTGCAACTTCAAGGAGATAAGACTCACTTTCTTGGGTCGACTCCACTACAATTACAAGGAGATAAGACCTGCTATGATATGCTCTCTACAACTTTAGAGAGATAAGATCTATCACTTTAATCCGCTCCACTGCAACTTCAGGGAGATAGGATTATTGACTTTAATCTGCTCCACTGCAACTTCAGGGAGATAAGATTCGCCATCTTCAGTTTTTTAAATTGCAATGTTGGGGAAACAAGATTCGCCGTCGTGGTTTCAATCTGCTCCACCGTAATGCCAAAGAGATAGGATTCGCTGCCCTCAGCTTTAATCTGCTCCGCTGCAACACTAGGGAAACAAGATTTGCTACCTTTAGCTTTAATCTATTCAACCATAATGCCAAAGAGATAGGATTCGCTGCCCACAGCTTTAATCCGTTCCACTTCAGCTATTTCAAGTGTTAACGCCAGAGAGATAAGATTCGCTGCCTCCAGCTTTAATCTGCTCCACTGCAACGCTAGAGAAACAAGATTCACTACCTTTAGCTTTAATCTGTTCCACTATAATGCGAAAGAGATAGTATTCGCTGCCTACAGTTTTATTCCGCTCCACTTCAGCTATTTCAAGTCTTAACGCCAGAGAGATAAGATTCGCTGCCCTCAGCTTTAATCTGCTCCGCTGCAACGCTAGGGAAACAATATTCGCTACCTTTAGCTTTAATTTGTTCCAATATAATGCCAAAGAGATAGGATTCGCTGCCCACAGCTTTAATCCGCTCCACTTCAGCTATTTCAAGTCTTAACGCCAGGGAGATAAGATTTGCTGCCCTCAGCCTTAATCTGCTTCGCTATAACGTCAGGGAAGTAAGATTCGCAATCTTCAACCTATTCCACTGTTAACCAGGGAGATAGGATTCACAACCTATTCCACTGCTGACCAGGGAGATATGACTCACCTATTCCACTGCTAACCAGGGAGATAGGACTTACAATATTCAACCTATTCCTCTGTTGACCAGGGAGATAGGACTCACAATCTTCAACATATTCCACTGCTGACCAGGGAGATAGGATTCACAATCTTCAGCCTATTCCACTGCTGTCCAGGGAGATAGGGCTAGTTTATCGATCTACTTCGCTGTCAGTGCAGGAAGGCAAGATCTGCTATTTTTAACCTGCTTCGCTGCAACCCAGGGAGGCAAGGCTGGTGTCTTTGATCTGCTTCGCTGTCGGTGCAGGAATGCAAGATCTGTTATCTTCACTGATCTGTTCTCTGGGGAACATGACTTGTATAATGAACCTAATTATGCCTAATGATTAGGATGGCATAAAATGAATCAAATGCCCCTAACTAGACATGTGTGAATGGTGTTTGCATGACTGCATAAATTTTTTTTTGAGAATGATCTGACCTAGGTTGTCATTGCTCGAAGTTTATTAAGGCTTTAACACTGACGTGCTACAATGCCTTCTTGCTTAGCTGGCTTTTCTGAAGAAACATTTAGTCAGGTTGCCCCCCACTGTAAACCTCAAAGTTCAATCCATTGGGGCGCAAAATTTATACCATCATTCTCCCCCTGTAACCCAGAGGTAGGAATATATGGCTTTTCCTTAATCCTCTCCTATCACAGTTCAGGATCTAAATCTTTCTGGTCCTTTACACTATTCCTAAGGTGTTGTACCAAAGGCTCATGCGTAAATGAAGGCTTTCTTCTCCGATGTAACTTTTTCCTATTGCCTAGTGATCATTACTTGCTTGTTTATTTAAGCTTTGTCATCAACACAACTTGTTATTTTGTTCAATCAATACTTTTGACAACAAAATCCAAAGAGAAAATCCTAATTTAGATTATTCCTTTTCAGATTTCCAACCTTTAAACTTGGTGTGCTCTAAACAATAGTCCTGTTTCAGGTTCCTGTATTATTTAGAAACTTCTAGAGTAATATGCAAAACTTCCCTTGTGAAAGTTTTATTAGCCCATTAATCAACATGCTTACAAAAAAGGTCATAACAATGGATAAGAATAAGGTTGGTTCTGAGCATAGCCAAAAAAGAAGGATAACAAAAAAATTGATTGGGAATGTGTATCTTGAAAAAGAATGAAGTATTCCAATAATAACAAATTCAATATAAATAGTATAAAAATTGGATGCCCCAGATATCGCAGCTTGAACTTCTCTATACAAACTTTCTGAGTTTAACATGTGTTTAGGAGATCTACAGTACTCTGTCGATGTCCCAAGATATCGCCTACCCTTTCCTATTGATTCAGGTATAACAATATCACCACATGCACTAATCTGGTCAAAATTCAAGTTGCTCTGATCATCTCGTGCCTCATTCTGATCAATATTTGAGCCGCCCTTTTTTGGGTTTTTAACTCAAATCCCATTTTGGTCTATGGTGCCCTTTGTGGGTTTTCACCCTAGCCTCTCCATTTTTATTTTTCACTTTCATCTTTTTCTATTTTATTTTACGACTCAAAGTGCCCCTTACGGGTTTTCACCTTGGTCCTTTCTCCTTATTTAAGCGAAATGTTTCTTGACTGAATCTGAGTTGACAAGATTAGGTGATTAGTGCTTAACATAAGGATCTTCCCAATTTGGCATTCATTTCCCTTTAAAGTCCCTTTGTAAAGGAATGATCTTTTCCAACATCCAGCCTTCTCGTGGAATTCTCTAAGATGACCTTGTTTATTATGGGCTCGTATCATTTATTTCTGGTACATCTGACCCTGATAAATAGCTTTTAACCCTTTTCCTAGGTTAGATCATTCTGCTTCATCCCGCTCTAGCTCAACTAATACCCGGAGAGAGGGGATTTCAATAGGTAAAACTACCTCAATCCTGTAAACCAAAGAGAAATGTGTTGCCCCGGTGAACGTCTTGATAGATGTTCGACAAGCAAGGAGGGCAAAATGGTAATTTCTCATGCCAGTCATTGCAAGTCTGAGTCATTTTCCTTTAATTTTCTTAATATTCACCTCTAGGCAATTTAGTGACGAATCGTGGTGTCTGATTTTGAATTGATTACAGACCGCAACTGTCGTGCTATTGTTCAAGCTCAACGCATTATCCAATGTAATCCTCTCTGAAATTCTATATATGATGATATTAGCGTATAAAATAGCCTTTACCCGTTTCCTGAAGTAATTAATGATCTCAAAATGAAGCAATACCCATAAGAAACCTTCGATGATGATGACGTCCATGCCCCATTTTGCTCAAAATTTGAGTCACCCTTTTCGGGTTTTCATCTCAAATACACATTTGGTCAAAGCGCCCTTTGCAGGTTTTCGCCTTGACCTTTTCTTTTTCTTTTTCTTCTTTTCGATTTGGATGACCTTTTATTTTGACTTTGATTTTTTCAATTTTTTTCTTTTTTTTAATGCATCTGAGCTCATAGGGTTAGGTAAGTCCTTGTTATCCCTTTCGAAGAATCTTCTTTGATATCAGATTTCTGGGGCGAACTTACTACAAAAAACTTTGGATCTTCCTCTTCGATCAGGATAGAATCCAACAGAACTTGAAGAGATGGAAGCTCATCTTCAAATGGGTAAAGCTATGCTGAGTTAACTAGAAAAGCATTGCCCTGGCAAAGAATTCTCATTGCATCGTTCACACTGCGAATTTCTGACATTGTGCTGCTGTACAAATTTCATTATCAGCGCTTGTCCTGGGCATATCCTGGTATGATCATACAAAGACATCTTTGAACTCTAGAAATAACTCAACAAAGTCTTGCTTCGTCTTGGCAGTCAGGTCAATTCTAATCTTCACCCAGCTTACAATTTCTAATGATTCCTTTTGAGGTAGGCTCTGTCTATCCCATCCTCAACAAGTCTGGAAATAGGCTACAATCTATGTCATTTTCAAAGTCATGAGATCCCTCTAAACACCTGTCTCGCTCAAAAGGAGGTTCGAAATCTATAACAGTGTCACTCATGTCATTGGTATCTGGGGACCCATAGTAAGTACCAAAGAATTTACAAAATAATGTGTGAATTTATGAGTAATTATTTGTACAATATGATTATGAATGAATAAAGGAATAATGTGGAAGAAAATCCAAAAGAATGAAAGATTAATAATGAAAGAATATTGGCTCAAAAATAAATACAAAGATGTATTTTATTAGAATAACGATGTTTAGACATGAGCGTATTTCATAAAGGAATTCTTATTGCCCCTAGCTAAAAGCAACAAGTGTGTTCTGAACATTACTCTAAATATGCTCTAAATGCTACAGAAATTTCTTTTACACTCTGATTATTTAGAGCACTCTTAAGTTTATAAGGGTGGATATCTAACAAGGTCTTTTTTCAATTGCGTCTTCATATACGGCGTTGATGTAAACGCTTCCCAACACTTCTTCATTCATTGCATTCTCCCCATTATCAATGTGGTTGGGTAGCAAATTTTCTGTACTGGAGGCTTCATCAAACTTGACAATGCCTATATTAATGAATCTTTCAACTATCTTTTTAAATGCGGTGCAATTTTCTATCGAGTGCCCCGCAATTCCTGCATGGTATTCACACTGAGCATTTGCAGTATACCATTTAGGAAATGGAGGCAACATTGGTTTCTGGTAGAAAGGGGACACCACATGTGCATTAAATAGGCTTTGATATAGCTCGCTATATGACATCGGTATAGGCGTGAACTGAGGCCTTTTTATATTTGCCTTAGTGTAAGATTTCGCTTTAAAGGCTCTGATGGCTGGTGGTTTCTATCTTTGGCCGGCCCACAGCGATTGGTTTTGAGTGGCCCTTGTTATATCTGCCTGCATTATCCCCCTTATTCCCTTTTTTCTTTGGGGCCTTTATAGTATCTGGGTACTCCACCCTCGCCTATTTTATTTCTGCTGGATTATCAAGAGAAATAGGATTGGCTAGATTGTTCCTCAGATTAGATCTTGAGCCCATTGGGCTATTTATTGGTGTTAAGGTATCAATCTGATATTGGTGAGATTTGATAGTAAGGGGTGCCCCTTGTGGACGCATATCTGGCTGGACACTTATCGGGGTAAAACCTGAAGGATAAACAGGGTCTTCATTATCCTCCCCAAAGTGGACCACTGGGCTTTCCTCTCTTTCTAACCCTCGAGCCAATAACTGGGTTAACTGGTTTATCACATTGCTTTGGAATTCTAGCATCTGATCTTTCATATCTTGTTGAAATTTGGTCAATTGCTTTAGCATCTGTGTTTACATCTGCTCTCTTCTCTCCAATCTTTGGTCCATGCCTCCTGACTTTGCTTAGGTACGATAACGGTGTTTGGTAGGTTAGTGGGTTTCCAGATTAACTGAGGAATGATTTATATCAATTAGAATCTTTTAATATTTTTTAATGTATATGAAGCAATGCAATGCATGAATGCATAAAGGCGCCAATTTTGATTCAATTCCATTTAAGAAAACTTTACTAGAAATTAAATTTCTTTACATAAAGTGAATTACAAATAAAGCTTTGCTCTATTACTCAGAATTCTAATTTTCCTAAGTAACAAAGCTAACTCTTGCCCCCGATCCGATTCTAATTCATACTTCACAATTAGCATGTCTGCTTGTGCTGCTAAAGTTTGTATGTGATCAACTACTTCTCGAATCTGGACCACAGGTTCCTCCATAATATGATCTCTGCTCCTAACTTGATTCTGAAAGTAGTAAAGCTGTTCATTATTACGACTTTCATTTGCTTCCAATCTCTCGATCCGGATCTCACAATTTTGCAGCGCCGTTTCTAGCTCTTCTATTTTTTCCTTCATTTCCTCAATCTTACTTAAGCTTGCCCTCAATTCTATCGTAGAGTTTCGATTTCGATAATGACGAAGAGATCTTTCCAACTCAGTCACCCTATCCTTTAATTCACCTTTTTCTCTTTGGCTATCTGACAAACTCTTTTCTAAAGCCTCGTTACGCATCTGTATCTCTTGGAATTTTCATTCCCATCTATCGGCTTTGTCCTTTTCTTCTCGAATTTCTGCTCGCCACTGTTCTAAAGTTTTTCCCAACTCGGCAGTTCTCATTGACAAACGTAACTTTTTATAATTTGTCTTCAAACTATCCAACTTCTCCTCAACCTTGTTTTTCCCTTTTCTTAATTTCTCAGTTTCGAGCTTTTGAACATCTATGTCTAATCTTAAGTTCATCTTCTCTTCCTCCATTTGTTCTATCTTCTTTTCTAACTCTGCATTTCTTCCTTCAAAATCTTGTCTTATGATTTCCAACTCAGAAAGGACGACCCGCAAATATTCCTCTATTTACTGGTTGTTTTCCTGACTTATCTTGGGTATATTGTCGTTAATTCTCCTAACCCACCATTCATTATACTCTGGAGTTGTCATCAGACCCACAGTTAACCTCTTCATTCGGAAAGTCTAATTCCACACACTAGATATCTCTTGAATCTTCTTTCTATAACCATCATCTCTGTACGAAAATCCACAATCAGCTATCCCTTGGGTCGCAGGTATAAATTTCCTTGACCTATACTGCCTCAGCACCAATGATGGGGCATATCCAACAGCTCCCTAAATTCCAAGCAGTGGAACCCAATCAAAATTACCACACCTATACATGAGCTCATCTGGAAGCAACCAAGGAGCTCTCCACTTGATGTCCTCTTCTTGAAGATTTTGAAGAATTCCTATCCACTTTTCCTCCAAAATGTCATCTCTCCTAGGCGTAGCTACTATCTCCTTTAGTGGTGAATAATTTTCAGAGAAAACTCGATACGAAACTTTATCCACCTTCCAAAAGTGACTGTGAAACCATGTGAGTAAAAGCTGTGCACATCCAATGAATCTCCCCTCTCTCGCTTTCTGGCATGCACTCAATGACCTGAAGGTTTCTGTCAAAATTGCCAGAATTGGTGTAACCCTCTTATCAAGTCGGTCGAATAAATCGGTGACTGCTTCATCAACATGCCCCAAGGCTTTGGGGAAGACGACCAAGCCACATATACTTAAAGCAAATACATCTACCCTCTTCCTCACGTCTGGGTGCGTTAGAATTGCATCTTTCAAACTCTCCAAGGAACGCACTTACTATCCCCCTTTTGCTTAATCCATGTAGCAACCCACTTCTCACTTATCCCTGTTATATTCATCAGCTTCTTCGAAAAGGTTGGCACATTTATCGCTCTCGAGTAGACCTTGTCTGCTTGAAACTTTGAACATCGGAGTAAAGCCACATACTCTTCTATCGTAGGCACCAAATCGACCTTTCCAAAAGTGAAGCAGCTGTAAGCAGGATTCCAAAACTGGGCAAGGGCTCGAAACAAGTGCTTGTCTACCTTCATATCAAGCAAATAAGGCAAATCCCCATAATTATTATAAAATAGCTGCCTAACCTCGTCATTCCACTGATCCCAGAATTTCTTCGATTCTCGCAAATTGTTTTGAGTTACACTGATGCGCGTAAAGTCTCATAATTCTGATATATATCCCTCCGCCAAACTATCACATTTCTCTCACTGCGTTGTTTCAGACCAAGTTCGGACAGCCACATTATCCTCCACTTTATCAAGAAACCCTTTTTCCATAATAAGATTTCTATCTAGCAACTGAATATGAACCGACGCCTTTTATGATGAAATGAAATGCCATGTCATGCAATCAAAATAAAACACAAAAGTCAGTATCATATAAAAACATATAATATAATCAAGAAATAGTAAAACACCTAATCGGATATCTACTAAGATTCAGTATAGTTCTACCTAAAGTGGATTCCTAAGGTTCACTATATGAAGTTCGGCTTCTAGGGCAAAGGTACCAGAACCAGCAGATTCCTCGATCTTCACCCATTATAGGCTCATATAGATCAAGTTCGGTTCAGGGGAATACATTTTCCCTATGACTATACGGAGATGAAAATCTCACGAAGGCATAGGTACCAATGTACTCCGAAAGCGATCCATTATCCTATACGGAGGTGAAAACCTCACGAAGGAATAGTTTTTCACTCCCACTTAAAAGGATAAAATCATTCAACTCATGTAATGTATAATGCAAAAATAACTCAGATCAATTAAGCAAGAAAATAATGAATGCAAAAGGATCTCATCAATTTTTTAAAAAAATTATTTTCTCAACCATAAGACAAAAATTAATCAACTTTGTGGCTCGACTCTCTTATATATATATTTTTTTAAAAAAGTCCCCAGTGGAGTCGCCAAGCTGTTGAAACCATTTTTATTTTTGGAAAAAACAAAAATTAGTTGTCGATGAAAATTTGGAGTCACCACCAATCTTTTATTAAGGTGTGATTGGATCACCTAAAACGACTTTGGTCTACGAGTTTTTAAAAAAATAGGTTCGGGAGTCAGTTACGTCTGAGGAAGGTTTAGCTCCCTCGTAACGCCCAAAAAATTGGTACCAAATTGATTAATCAATGTCTTAATGTCGAGAATTAAAAAAGAATTCAATCCTTGATTAAATCAAGTTATTTATTAAGACTCTCTCATTTAGAAGAAGAAATATCACACCCAATGCGTTAGGGCACGACATCTCGTATCCTCAAAAATGAGTTTGTCCTAAAGACTTGTGTAATAAAATTTATGAAGAAATCGCGACTCAATACGTTAGGGCACGATTTCTTAAAATCCCAAACATTGAATTCCTTTATTATTTTTTAGAAAAAATCATTGTCTCGAGAAGTCAACACGTCACATCCAATGCATTAGGACACAACATATTGAATTTCCGATAACAAGCTTTTCATTTTATTTTTGATTCAGGAGCAATTTTCGATTTTTGGATTTAACAAAGAAAATTGGAACCCAATACGTTAGGGCTTAATTTCCTTGAAAATCCTAAATATGAGTATTATCTCTATTTTAAAAATTTTCTATTTTTAAATTCGAGTAAAAATATGATGTAATGTTATATTGAACGCATGTATAAATGTCGCAATAACAAATAACAATAATAAATACAACAATGGCATAGAAATAATATAAACAAATAAATAAACGAAAATAAAAAAATAAACAATGACAATGCAAGAATATCAAATAAATGAGCAAAAAAAATACTAAAACATAAATCAACAAACAAATGAATGAAATAAAAAGTGCATAATATATACATTGGAATTATGAAGAATAAGATGGCATACATGTGAATTTACATATAAAACTTTGGATTATAAAGTTTATATAACAAAATATATAATGCATTTATGCAAATAAAGAAACATATAACCATATATATATATATATATAAATTATGAAATATGTGTTTAACAAAATATATGTATTTGAGCATTTAAAAAATAAATATGTATGTATACAAAAATTAAAATAATAAAGAATATGTATATGCATATAAAATATAAATGTATATATGTAAAAATAAAAGTTATGCAAATAGAATAAAAAAAAAATAAAATATGTGCAGGTATTTATAAAAGTTTTTTTAAATGTATGTATATTATTATAAAAAATAATGTGCATGTATATAATAATAATAATAATAATAATAATAATAATAATAACAACTTAATAATAAATAAAGATTAAATCGAAACTAAACAAAATTTTAGGGCCAAAATTAAAAATAAAAAAACTGAATCAAAATGAGCGAGAAAGGAGGAGGACCAAACGCGCAAATTCCCCATTTGGGGCGAACGCATGGACCACTTATGGTCAGTCAACGTCTTAATCTGCCCTTTCAAAATGGCGCTGCTTTAAAAGCTATTTAAGCCACAATCAATTCACAAAATTTCATTTTTCCTTTTTACAAAAACCTTAAAAACCTCCCAATCTCTCCTTCTCCTCCGCACACCCTCCTCGATCCACCATCGGTCGGTCATTGGCCACCATGACTGCCACTGCCTCTGGCGACGGCACCGCCATCTGCGGTGGCCGAAAAAAGGGAAAATAACCCTTTCGGCTCTCTCGACCCTTCCAAGCCCAAATATGTGTTCGAAATCTCTGAAAAACCAGCAGAAAATGCGAGGAGAACCTGAAACCTTTCAGTTTTCGGCCACCGATCCTCGGGGGTGGCTCCCTCGATCCTCCCATGGTGAGACAGATCCGAACACAGGTGTTTTCACACCCTTTTTTGTATTTTATTTTATTTTATTTTATTTACTTGTAATAAAATACGAAAAAGAATATAAAAAGAGAAACAATAGTTTGAAAAGAGTTTCAACCTTTGGATTTTCCAATTGCTCCTTGCTCTTTTTGGTATTCTGTATTTGTGTTGTGGAATATTCGCTATTTTTTTTATTGATTTTTCTTCGATCCCTATAAGGCTTTTTATAGCCATTCTCAAACAATATAAAGGAATGAATCTGTTTAATGATTCGATTTGTAAATCTTCGCGTTTTCTTTCCATATACTGTTGTTTCCTTTCTTGATGTGCAGGTACGAAGATCGCGTGGAGATTCGGAGGGCGAGGCTTTGCTTGCGGGGGCTGAAGCTTACCTCAGAAACCCTAGGGTTTCTGCCACAGCTTCGGGCCACTGGACTTGGGCCTCTGTTTTTGTATTTTGGGCCTTTGTATTGTTTTGGGCCAACTTGTTTTGTTCTGGACCTGGAAAAAAACACTGGACTTTTTATTATTTTCGCTTATTAAGGGCCGAGTAAAATTTAGGTATTACACAGATTACTCCAAAAAGATAAAGATATAGATGCGACTGACTGGACTGACAGTACATTAGACAAGACCTAAGTTGAATAAGTCCTAGATCCGTTTATGGATTTATTCACTTGTGACTTTCATAGTGATACAGATGAGTGTGAATAAACGCAGAAGTAGATCGTAAAGTTTCTTAAAGTCACAATTTTGACTTAGGGCTCTAAACGTTTAGAAAGAAACTTGGATTTTGAGACAACTTGAAACACAATCAAATCCATGTCAAATAAAACAAATAAAAAATAAATAACTATGATAAATAAATATAACAATAAATCAAAGATTGGAAAAATAAAGAAGATAGATGGAAAATATAGAACGTGATATGTAGAAGTCCTAAGAAGCCTTGGAAACATAAAGAATCCACAACCCCATTCAAACGGCTCTAATTTCCCCTCCAAGATAGAAAACATGGCAAGAAAAAGTTTGAAGATAATCCTCATAATCTTAAAAGATTGTTAAAACTCTTCTAAAAGAAACTCAAGAGAAATTCTTGAAAAAAAAAACTCAAAGAGAATTTATTAACTCAAAAGAGAAGTTGAATAATAATGAATTAATTGATTTGTGTACAATGCAAAGGCCTATATATAGGCTAGCTAAATAAATCTAAATAAAACTCTTAAGTATAATATAACTCTAATTAATCTAAACAAGAAGTAGTTTTAAACTAAACTTTCTTGTTGACATAAAACTCCTAAATAACTTAAACTACTTAATACTTATTAAAATTTAGAATAATAAAATAATAAGAGCTAATAAATACAATATTGGGCTAATATATAATAAAATTTAAGCCCAAAACGTGAACCTAATATAATTTAAACTTGAATTAAAAGCCTGAAACTCGTAACTCCCGTCATAATCCCATCTAGAAATTTTGTTCGCGTAGTCTTCACTAAAATGGTTATAACTTGAGCTCCCGAACTCAAAATAGACTGATTCAAAGTGCATTTCAAAGCTAAGAGATAGATATTTGAATGCCATGAGACATCTCAACCCAAAAATGCCTGGATCCCACATAAAAAGTCATCCCAAGTCTATTAATTTCCCAAACTTGAAAATTGGCAACTTCGGTGAATGGAATTTAATAAATTTCACCCCATCCATGCATGTATCATTCCCCCTTTCCTCAAAAATATTTTTCCTCCAATCTTGTCTTTGATCAAATCTTGGTTCAATTTTCTTGGCCTTTGACATTGTTGTTGGGCCTTGAGGTAGTGTAGTCCATCACATCCATGGGTCAGAAATTAAGCCTTAAGATTCTCATCATTTGCCCCTTCCTCAAGAAGATTCGTCCCTGAATCTTTAACTACAAATAAAGAAAAGAGATTAGAACAAATAAAAAAATGAAAAAAAATATTTACCTAAGCTTTCTTGTGCACCAAAACTATCTCCAGGATCAAAGATATGATTTTGATCTCCCAAATCAGCATGAATCAAGTATCTCTCTTTCAAAAACAAACCATCAACACTAAACAAAGAAATATCAGACACATGAGTGTTTAAGGAAAAAATAACATGTAACTTTCTTTGAATATACATGGTCATCCATAAGAATTTTCAACGATGAGTCAAGAATATCACGTGATTATAAAAATCAAGAAGGTTAAGATTATGTAAAAATTATCGTTAAAGATCAAGATATAAAATTTTGTTGCAAGAGCAAATATATAATATACTTTAATAAACCTATCTAGTGTAGCATAATTACTATTTTTAACCTTTACAAATCTAGATAAACCCATAAAATCAATTGAACTTTCATACCAAGATTTAATAAAATTTGACCAACGAGAAAGCATGTTGTAAGGAAAAACAAGATTAGTATTATACTTATAAAAAAAACATTCAATGTATGCCTTTTTAAATCAATTTCTAATGTTTCCTTACCTTTCTTACCTTGTAGCACTTGTGGGGAATTATCATTATTCAACTTACCTCTTTCCCACAAGTAAAATCCTCTCTCGATGGTAAAGTAATATAATTGGAAGTCCGTCAATGGATCCTTGAAGTCTTGTAATGAAGAAAAACCACTAAAAAAATTTAAGTTAGGGTTAGTTAAAACATAATCATTCCTTACTTTTGTATGGGTATTTTCTTGTTTTTTTATTTTCTTTTTTCACTTGAGAACTCTCTAATTTTACCTCATATGGACCATCAAGTAGACTTTTATCACTCAAGGTCTCTTTTCTCCTCTATCTTTTCACATGATTTTTCCTCACTTCTCATATCCCCCTCACAAGTATTATGAATATTCAATTCAGTATAATATATCTTAGTAAGAGAACCTGACGTTTGTGTATCATCTAAATCTATAGACTCAAGGGAAAAATTCTCATTACCATCTTTTTCTAGTTCACAAAGTTCGTCATTACAAATCGCTTTTCCACTAGAGTGACTCAAAGTGCGTTTCAAAAATAAGAGATAGATATTTGAACGCCGTGAAGACATTTCAACTCAGAAATACCTGGATCCCATCCAAAAAGTCATCGCAAGTCTACTGATTCCCTAAACTTGAAAATTGACAGCTTCGGTGAATGGAATTTAATAAATTTCACCTCATTCGTCCATGTATCACATAGTGTGACATACCTTAATCTTAAATGGATGATGGACTATGTATGCGTAACTCATATATATACTTTGATGTGAATAAAAGCCTAAGCTCAAATAGATAATGAACCAAAAGTTGGTGTGTTGGGTATATGACTTCTATATGATGTAGCATCATCCCACAATAGTGGAATTCATAGCTTAGTAAAGGGTAAGTGATATCCTATCATCGACATTACATGATAGATGGAAAGTAATATGACCACGAGTCATTTGTCTTAGTGATATATTATTTATTACTATTTCTTAGTAATTGGCTTTTCATAAAGAAAGATATAGTGGTTACCATGAGATAAAATAAGATCATATTGGGAGAACACATTTATCCCAAAGAGTTAAAGATATCCTATAAGGGTAACACACTTGTGGCATGACCATTGGACGAGCACTTAATAAGTAGCTTTTGTAATAGTAGATAATAATGGAGAACTCAGTCATGATACTTTAGTTGAATAACTTCATGACTAAATAATGTTGTAATTAATAGGCAAAGAGTCGAAACTTAATTACAAATTATTTGAGCCTTGATTATATATGTCCAATCGAACCCTTCGTTAGCTTAAGGTAACTAGAAGAGAATTTCATGTAGAACTAATAAGTATGAAATAAATGAAAACGATGAATTAAAAGAAATAGATTGCATGTATCATTATCCGCAATGAATGCATTTTCTCACTAAATACAAAAGATTGTAATTGAATAATTGAAGTTCGAGGTAAGAATAAAATTAATTAGTCATCATGGATTCATTAAATAAGATAATTAATTATATTTTCCTCATAGATTCTATTACGATAAAGTTGACATAACTTTAACGTAATTAGAATTAAGTTAAGAAAATAATTTAATTGAGAAAACAATTTAGTTAATTTAATTAACGATTAAATAAATAATATTTTGATAAATAGAAAATAAATATTGAGTGGATAAATTATAAGTGTTGGATAAGTCTAGATAACACATATAATTGAACTCAATACATGAAAAGCCCAATAAAAACATAACACATGTAAGGGGTGACAACCCTATTATTCCCCTAAAGGTGTAGCCGCCTTATGTATTTTAATTAGAGTAGAAGTTTTATTTTATATTAAAATACTATTATTTAATTAAATATTATTAAAATAGAACTATTGTCTTGATTCTCTATAAATAGAAATTATGTGTTAAATTTTACACAACACTTCACAAGTGTTAGTATTCTGTCAGAAAATAGTGATAATTTATTTTATAGAATAAGTTCTATTTTTTTGGGAAAAGTACATAATTCTGGTTTTAGAAATAATTAACGTGCCCACTAAAAGTTAAATAAAATCTTCATTCTTTGCAATTGGTTTGTAATACTTTGAACTCACACTCAAAGTTGTTCATGGTTCGAGAATTAGCAGAGAATGTCATTTGGTAGAAAGTTGGGATCGACTTAATCGCCTTGTACAAAGCACAATTATAATTTCAATTAAAGTTCATTGTTATAAATATCAAAATGGCTCGAGTTTAAAGAAAAAAAAAATTTAAACTTCCATTGTGCCTAAAAACACTGTTTTCTAAATTGAATTTTCTAGCACAAAGTGCTTCTTCTTCAATCAATCGACAACCACCATTTGTAGGCACTATCCCCATCTCTTTTGGATACCAATTTTTCCAACATCTTTCACATAATATGCAACATTCCTCCTTCGAAGATTGTTATAATATTGAAAATGATTTCCCAAATCTAAATACATTTTCCATGAATTTTGTTACAATATCATTGTTTCCATTAAATTAATAAAGTGTTGCAAATCATAAATGCCAAGTGTGAAAAGACACAACCAAAATGTTGCCATATCCAGTGGCGGATCCAGAAATACTACTTAAGGAGGTAAACTTATATTAGCATTGTTGATTATATGTTTTTTTACTATTTACTTTAAAAGGGGTTGGCCTTTTTTAGGGTTTGAGGGGCAAAATTTAAATTTTTAAGAGGTTTAATGTAATAAAGTTTATCTTAAAGGGGATATCATGTAAATTTCTAAAAAACTAAGGGGAAATGGCTCCACCTGCCCCCCTTGTATCCGTAAATACCCATACCTATGTCATTATTCACAAAATTAATACAAAACCATTTTAAATAGCTAAAAACACATTTTTTTTCTCTCTTTATTAACTAGCTTAACAAGTTTCAAGCCACTAGAACAATTTTCTAGATACTATTGTGGCTTGATCAAATGACTATAATATATCTTTCAACCACAACTATTGATTTAAAATGGATCCCACTAGAGAAAGACCTCACCTCAAACACTACTGACTACTAATGTAGTTTTTTTACTAAATAATGTGTAATTTATTTTTGAATTTTTAAATATTCATTTTAATTAAAATATACTTAAAATAACTTGTTATTTTATTATATCTTATTTTATGTATAATTTATTTAGATATTTTTAATATATATTTAAGAATTTTAAATAAAATATATTTATTCAACTCAAGGATGAACTTGTCAATTTATACCTATTCCTTGCATATTCCTTAACAATAACTTAATCAACCAAATAATGTAATACCTATTACATGTCTTGTTAACTTGTTTTACTTCATTACAACCCTATTCTATTTATATAAGATAATATTTTATTGCAATTTCTATTTTATTCCAATGACCTAAACGTGGCATTAATTTTTATAGTTGAAGTTAACAAATCTCAGGATAAAAGTACCACAAATCATTGTACTATGCTTTAGATTACATTTTAGCTCCTCTATTGAGAAAATGAGCAAATTAACCCCTGTAAGTTAGATGAGTGAGTAAAACAATCCCATTGTTAAAAATTGATGTTTATATATAAGGTATAATAATAGTTTTAGTCCTCAACCTTTACACATTTATTCAATTTGACCTCTACTATTTTATTGGAAGTAAATTAGAAGTTTTTGAAACTAATAAAGCTAAACGGTCAAAAAGGCTTTACTAACAAATTAAAAAACCAATTAAGCCCTTATAAAATTTAACAATTATTTAAAAATCATAAAAATTATAAAACAGTCATTTAAAAATTATAAAATTCTAAATTTTTTATTAAAAATAAAAATACGCTATTAAAATAAAAATTTAAAAATGAGAAAATAAAATTTTAAAAATGACACTTACTTTTTTAATGGGTCGATGTTATTATTTTTAATAAAATTATAATATTAAAATCCTTACAAATTTTTAAAATAATTTTATGAAAACCAAATGTGAGGTTATGGTTGGATTTGACAAACTAGTGGACGTAAAATATATTTTCTTAAGCTATATATCATGAAAATTTAAATGTCTTAGAGGCTTGTTTCATGGGATCATATTTAAAAGAAAAAGAAAACCTTTTCTACTTCTCTCTCTCTCTCTATATATATCAGAAAAAAATAAAAAATAAAAAAGAGCCTGTTTGACAAGAAAACCTTGGAAAAACTTTTCTGACAAGAAATTGAATTACAAAACAAATAAAAAAAAAGGTTAAATTGATCGATTCCCTTCAGAACTCTACTTCCTTTTAACAAATAAAAAGAGAGTAAAGGCACTCTCCCTCTTTAGTACCACTAAAGAAAAAAAAAATTCCATCCATCATGTCTCCAATAAAAACTAGCTTTATATCCTTAGTTATCATCGTTTCCATGGGCGTTGCCGTCGCCGGGAAGACGCATGTCATCGATTTCCGATGGCCTAACCTCTACCCAGAAGGCATGGCCTGGGACCCATTAGCCCAGCACTTCATCGTCGGTTCCCTAAACCACCGTACAATCCACTCCGTTTCCGACGCAGGCGTTGTCGAAACTCTGATCTCCGACCCCACCCTCCCTGAAAACGTTACTGTTTTAGGTCTGACGGTAGATTTCACTAAAAACCGCCTTCTCGCTTGCCTCCACTCTGTTTCCCCTCTCCCTCCATTCAACGCCCTCGTCGCCTACGACCTCCGCACCCGCCGCCGCCTCTTTCTCTCCCTCCTCCCCTCCGACCCCGATTCCCCCATCGCCTCAATCGGCCGCGGGCGTGACGTTGCGAACGACGTTGCCGTCGACTTCAAGGGAAACGCTTACGTCACCAACTCGGTCGGAAACTTCATCTGGAAAGTCAACGGAGAGGGAGAGGCGTGGATCTTCTCGAGATCTCCAGCCTTTAGCCGTTACCCATCGGTTATGGGCGAAAACGAACCCTTCAACGATTGCGGCCTCAACGGAATCGCTTACGTCAGCAAGGGGTATTTACTGGTGGTGCAAAGCAATACGGGCAAGATGTTTAAGGTGGATGAGGAGAATGGGAAAGCGAGGACAGTTTTGCTGAACCAGGATTTGGTTATGCCAGATGGGATTGCGATCAGGAGAGACGGCGTCGTTTTAGTGGTGTCAACGCAAAAGCTGTGGTTTTTGAAGAGCGACGATAGTTGGGGAGAAGGGGTGGTGTATGACAAAACTGCCCTTGAGGAGGAAGGGTTCGCAACCTCAGTTGTAGTGGGTGAGGAAGGGAGGGCGTATGTGTTATATGGGCATGTGATGGAGGGTATAAATGGGAAAGAGAGGGAGGGGTTTAAGATAGTGGAGGTGAGGTCGGAGAGAGAAAGCGGGGAGGAACATGTTTGGATTTATGTGCTGCTAGGGCTAGGTTTGGCTTATTTTTTGATTTGGAGGTTCCAAATGAAACAGCTTGTCAACAACATGGACAAAAAAATCAATTAGTCTACGTCTTGTGCTTTTTTGCTCTGTTTTTTTTTTTTTTGTAATTTATAATGAAATAATTAATTCATCTTTCATTTTGAGCCAACTTTCTTATGAAAATGACTTAATAAGTAATTTAATGGAATTAAAAGGTCTGTGGTCTCCATGAAAATTGGTGCTAAATATGTAAATGACTTTTTTTTCTCTCAATATTAAAAAAGAACTCTTGAACCGAAAAACTCAATATTTCATCACAAAAGTCTTTCTGGTTTAGTAATGCTGGAGTAGCTACACAAATAGATACATTCATTTCTTGGGAAAAACCAAGTCTTCTAATTCCTCAGCTAATTTCACTTTAGTTGCAAATTCCAGGAAAATTGACGACCCAAACCAACCTATTACTCCCAAAATCACAAAGCATTGTTAACCTTTGCTTCCACCAATGCTCCAACTCTGCCTTCTGGGGCTGGCAGTGGAAGTGGCAATATCGCAGACTTCTTCATCCCATTTTTCTCAGTTTTTGGCTTAGATACTCCAGCCTTCTCCCTAAGCTCCTCAAGCTTCTTCATCATCTTTTTCTTCATTTCAAGTCTACTCATACGAGCTTCTGCAGGTTTCGGGAGAAGGGTAAGACCAAGAACTTCGGCAGTTAAATATTTCATCATATGTCTTCGTGAAACAGCAAAACCATCTGTTGTCGATGGTTCATGTCCTTTCTCACATTTCACCTGCAAAAGAGACAAAAGTACATGTTTGGATTAGGAATAATGATGAAATGTACTGATATTAGTCCAGTTTTCGCTTAGGCCAAATGCAATGCACTCTGCAATAAAGAAACATGTTTGGATGATGATGAAATGTGAGAAAGGACTGATATAGTCCACAAAAGAGAAGGGATATCCCACTTCTCGCTTAGGCCAAATGCAATGCACTCTGCAATAAACCTTAGTGGTTCTAAAACTCAACTGCATCGTTCAAAACCAATCAACAAAATCTGTCTTTTCTTTTACCTAAATAAAGCAATGTTGATCATCTCCATTTCTCAACTGTTAAAAAAACCTTACAAAATTGTGTTACAACTGAGAAATGAGAATTCAGGCAGACTATAATTATGCAATTCAACGACAAATATAGTCCATCGACTTGTTTCACTACTCAAAACAGAGTTACTGATTACTGGAAAAGAAAATTATAGAAGAAAAGAAGACTCTATATCAAATTGGCCACTCACTTATATTAAAGAAACATGAAAGCATACTAATATTAGTCCCCCTTTTCCATATTCACAGGCATAAGCTAGCTCACACAATTGCTTCAGATGAAAATTAAAAAGAAAGATGAAAATAGGAATAATGATGGAATGTTACTCAGTGAGCACTGAGGAAAGGTTCAAACAAGAAATCAGAACACAGAGCCAACCTAAACTGCAGTTTCCAACATCATACAGGTTCACCTTCAATACGATATATCCAGGTAACACCATCTTCTGTGCATCATATACTTAAACAAAGCAGCTATGAACTCCTAATTTGTAATCCACCTAAACTAATTACTAATATTCATACTTCTTTGAAGAAGTTCGGCTAATTTTGTTCATTTACAATATGGTAAGCCATATTTGACAAAAGCCCTCTTGGTTATTAGAGACATCCATCATCTTTTTTTTTTTTAAATAAGTGGGCGAAGCAGGGGTTATCCAGGGTTTGAACATTGAACTAGGTGTCAACTAAAGACTTGATATCAATGCAATTCCTTTCCCACTACATCAGTGGCTTAGTTGATGGAAATTTATTCTCTTTTAAGCTACATGTAACATACAACAGCAAGATTCAAAGCAATTATGAGAATGGCAGGCAGGTGGATAGAAGCTACAGTCAACAAGAGATTAACATTAAATTCTTGTTCATTGATGACGATGCATTCCTAAATCCTAATTTCCAAGGATTATACAAACTAAGATGAAAAGAAATGATTAACTGGTCATAAACCCAATATATTAATTATCAAATCAGTATCCAGATTACCTAACAGATTAACTTATCATTTTGCACTTATTTTAACACAAAATTCTTGTTTTTTTCTTTGTTACACACCAAATGTTAATCCTTAGCAAATGGATAAACTCTGATAGCGCAATCTTCAGTTCATAACTTAATTAAGAAACAAATAAATATACCAAAGTGTATTCTACCCAAAACTCATCAATGATCACAAGTTCTATCCATCTAATAACTTGATGAAGTAGTAAGTAAAGAAGCAAGCAACTGAACAACGATGGGGTATAGTGCTGGCAAAATAGTCCTGAGCTTGAAAGCTTGCCGGTAGTGATTCGAATTTGAGAAATTTCAAGCCCATCATAAATCCAAGTTCAGAGAAGTCTAAGCCTGACAAAATCCAAGCTCGAAAAAGCTCAAGCTCGTAACAGATCTGAGCTCGAGACCGATTTGGCCTAATCCAGAGATAAATTCAATCAAAGCCCGAATTTAGAACTGAACAACCATGACAACTATTAATAATTAATATATATATTTCTATATTACTTTAAATAAAATTAAAATATAAATAAATTATAAATCTTTATTTTTGAAAATGTACTTATAAGTATTGCATATTTATATTAAAATTTTATTAATAGGAAAAGTAATTAATAATAATTTTATGATAAATTAGAAAGTGAGATAAATTTTAAAATATTAATTTAATATAAAATAATTTTAATACTATAATTATATGTGTATAATAAATATATAAAATTACTAATTATTAAAATCTATAAAATTAAATTTTAATGATAATATAATAATATATTATATTGCTAATACACAAAATAATAATATAATATATATTGCTAATAATAATATAATATGTAACTATTATTAATACATAATATAATAATTTATTATAATGTATTAGTATTACTAATACTTAAAATAATATAATATATAAATAAATATTTTAAGTTTTAAGTCTAAACTCGAAAAAATAAATTTTATTTGGGAACGAAGTACCTACAATTAGGTTTTCTTTGTTTTTCGTAGGTTTGTGGTTTTTCCAATTAGCATTTAATTTTTTAGGGTTTCAATTAGGGATAGGAATTGTAAGGGTGAAGAGCCCACTAAAGGCATAGAGGCTGATCTAGCAAATCTAAACCTAGTCTATCTAGAGGACGACCCTATTGCTGGGCAAGAGGAGGACGATGTAAGAGAAGATGGTTTCATATTCTGCCTAGTGGGTAGGGTGTTAACAGACAATTCTGTCCACTTTCCCCTTTTAAGGGACGTGTTTTCGGAGTTGTGGCATTCGATTGAGGGGGTAACCATATCAGAGATTGAGGAGAAGCGAATCATATTCAAATTCTTTAATGAGGTTGATTTAAAGAGGATGTTAGATGGTATTCCCTAGTTCTTTAATCGTCATCTGTTAATATTTCATAAATTAAAGAGAGAAGAGGATTTGTTACAAGTTTCCCTTCATTATACGAATTTCTGGGTGCAAATTCATGATCTACCTTTGGGCTCAATGTCGGAAGGCATGGCACGACAAATGGAGAATTTTATTGGGGAGTTTTTGGATCATAATGCCTAAATATTAACGAAGAGTTTTAGGAAGATTATTGTATTAAAGTCTGTTTGGATGTTCAAAACCCGTTAAAGAGAAAGAAGCGAGTCACGTATGGTGAGGATAAATCAACTTATGCAGATTTTCAATATGAAAGACTATCTTTATTTTGTTTATTGTGTGGGCAATTAGGACACGATGAAAGTTTTTTCCCTCTTCGATTATCGTTGGGTTTTCAAAAATTTGAGTTTGGATGGGATATCTCTCTAAGAATAGTAACAAGAAGGGATACGGTGGCTGTGAGTAGATGGCATCAGAGGAACCAAAAGATATAATCAAAAGTGACATGAATTTGGAAGAAGCTCGTATAAGGAATTAGATGCGGTTCCATGGTGTGGAAGATGTAAACAGTGCAAGAGGGAAAGGCGTGGTGAGAGAGTTATGTAGAAGATTTCATAGACTTAATCAGGTCAATGAGATTGGAAGTCAAAGGTGTAAGGATGAGACAATACATAATATGATAACAGAGTCTAATGAGGTGCTCGAAGAAAGGCCAATAGGACCTGTCGAAGGAAAGAAAAGACAACGGGTTCAACAAATAGATGGAAGGGAAGATTTTTGTATGGTGATATCCCATTTCGATTCAATGTTGATTGGGTTTGGGAAAAACATTTTGAGGAGCAAATACGCCAAAGGTGGAATTTGAGGGAGAAAGATCTGCCAAAGAGATTAAAAGAATTGAAGTCGAAGCTGAAAATTTGGGCAAAGGATAATAATTAAACTCGCACGAAGACTAGAGAGGAGTTAAAGTTGCATCTAAATTGTTGGAACGCCGGCACCCCTACGGCGCAGTGAAAAAATAAAACATCCAGCGATCCTAACCATGGATCCATGTGTGAGGAACGAATCGGGGTGAAATAAAGGTTTCGAAATTACCGAATCTTTATTATGAGTAGACAACGATGCCTCAGCAACGAGTAATCAGATCTACTATCGAACCAAGCCTCAATCTATCGTGACTCCGACCTCTACGTAATCCACCAAGTTGACAATAAACGGAAGGAATCCCCAAAACTGTTTTTGAAAATACTTTGCTTTGATGGCTGCTGACCCACCAAGCAAAGAAAAACGAGATTTTATATCTATTTTTAAGGTTTCTAGAAATTAAATAAATATAACAATGTTTTTAAACCGAAAATTATAATTACATTAATTATAATAATGATTTCGGTAAACTATATATTTATTTGAATTTATATACGAACCAAATTCATGTTCTCATTATGCGTACAACAACCTTGTACATATAATGTATTCGATATTTGATTACCCAATTAAATTAATTCTATAATTAATTTAATTCAAGCGACAACCAAACACAATACCAACTTTGTTTTATTCCGTCCATTTCAATTATAGGGTGTGACCCTGTAGGTTCTTGCAACGTTAGCAGTAATACTAGAACGATTCCAATGTTACAAAAAATGAGTGGCACCTAGCAATGCATCATTGCTACTTAAGTTACAATAAATCATGATTCGACATAACATTTTTATTATTAACCTTTGATGCAATAATCCTTAAGTCCTTTATCTCTGGATTGGACACAAGTCATGGAATAGTCACACTAGCATAGTCACACTAGCTTATTTGAGCATGGCCATGCATTTCTAGTCTCATTCAATCAAGTGGCCTAAGATATTACTCCCATTATGTAGGAGGGACTCATCCTATATCGATCAACCATATCTCTCTACACAGATCGTGGTATATCCAACATTAGCCTTTATAGAACAACCAGTTGCGGTGTACGTTTGACTGTATCAAAATATATAACTCACGATGTTGGGATTATGATGATCTCAAGTCTGAGGATCATATACATATTAATCGCTATGAGTAATGTTGTGACAATTACATAATAATCTAAGAAACATACTCATAATGGGTCAGTCCAATATGTTGTTCTCTAACACACATATTCATGCATCGATTTTGACATTCCATATTAATGACAACTCTTTGTCATCAATCAACTACATGTTATTCTTAATGCATTATTTTTGTCCTAGCCAATAATAATACTTGACTAAGGACCTTTTAAGAATAATCATATTATTCTTAGGACGTTATTATGAAACAGTTTATTTATACACATAAAAAAGAAACTGAAATAATAATGGTAACGCCTTATATTAATAAACATGATAAATCAAGTATGTTATTACAACCATCTCATGATTCATCTTTGGGCATACTCTAACATAAATAGCTTAAATGAATAAGATCCAGATGAAGACAATTTGGCAAAAATAACAGAAGTTAAACTTACTTTAAACATGGAAGCCGACAAAGAAGAAGTATTTTGAGATCAAAGTGCTAAAGCAAATTGGTTACGTATGGGGGATCGGAATACAAGTTTTTTTTCACAATTTTGCAACATATCGTAAAAGAAAAAATAAAATAAAAAATTTAGAGGATGGAAGGGGTGGATGGGTGGAATGAGACAATGCTGTCATGGATCTTGCAGCTTCTTTATTGAAAAACCTTTTTTCTTCTAGTCCGTTGTAGAATTGTGAAGAGCTTATAAGTGAAGTCTATCATTGCATCACGAGACCTTTAAATGAGGAACTTTGCAAGGATTTTAGGGAAGAAGAAGTGGTAGAGGCATTGAAAGGTATGGCACCTCTCAAAGCATTCGAAAAAGACGAATACCCTGTTTTTTTCTTTCAAAAGTTCTAGCATATAGTTGAAAAGAATATAGTTACTTATTGTCTTCAGGTGTTGAACAACGGCAAGGATTTTGAAGAAATTAACAAAACTAACATCGCGCTTATACCCAAAGTACAAGCTCCAACAAATTTGGGACAGTTCAGACCTATAAGCCTTTGCAATATCGTTTACAAGATAATACCGAAAGTTGTGGTTAATAGGTTTTTAAAGGTGCTACATTTATGCATCGAAGAAATGCAATGTGCTTTTGTCCCTAGAAGACAAATTATAGATAACATTTTGATTGCTTATGAAATTCTACATTCTTTAAAAAAATAGAATAGAGGTGGCTTAGGTTTCTTTGCACTAAAATTAGACATGAGTAAAGCCTATGAAAGAGTGGAGTGAAATTATCTATAGAAGATATGATGAAGATGTTAGGATTTTGCAACAGATGGATAGAACTAGTGATGAGGTGTGTAAGGATCGTTTCTTATTCAGTGGTGTTGAATGAGATATAAGGGGTAGAATTAAAACCAATGAGAGGAATAAGGCAAAGAGACCCTTTGAATCTATATTTATTTATCATTTGCGTAGAGGGTTTCTCTAAATTGCTAAAGAAGCCTAAAAGAGAAGAAAAATTAGAGGGGATAGAGTGGGTAGAGGAGACTTATCAATTACCAACATTTTCTTTGCCGATGATAGCATATTATTTGGGGATGCAATGTTGGAATGAGCAAAGATGATGAAATCAGTGGTTAATGAGTACAAAAGTATCTCTGGTCAGTAGGTGAATTTTGAAAAATCCTTGATTTATTTTAGTAGAAATGTGCAGAATGATTTCAAAGAGCAACTAGAAGGGGTGTTGGGGGTTCAAATTTCAAATAACTTAGAAAAATATCTAAGTTTACTAACTATGGTAGGAATAAGAAAAAAGGACACGTTCATAGAGTTAAAAGAAAGATTTATTCAAAAAACGAAGAGTTGGAACATCCAGAATTTATCTATTGGTGGTAAAGAAATTTTTATTAAAACTGTTTTACAAGCACTTCCCATTTATACTATGCAGTGTTTTAAGTTACCCCTGTCACTTTGCAGAGAGTTAGAAAGTCTGATGTGTAAATTTTGGTGGTGAAATTTAAAAACTAATAAGGGTATTCATTGGAGTCGTTGGTTTACTATGTGCAGTCCAAAGGCATTTGGGGGTTTGAGGTTTAAAGATCTTACATTTTTTAATACTGTCCTATTGGCTAAACAGGGGTGGAGACTATTCACTCAACCTAATTGTTTGTTTGCACGCATAATGAAATTTAAATATTATCCTCGAGAAATTTTTTTAAATAAAAGTTTAGGACTTTACCCCTCTTTTACCTGGCTTAACATTTGGAATGCGTGTAATTTACTGAAAAAGGGAACAGTTGGAGGATGGGAAACAATGAGGCAACACACATCTAGAATGATGCTTGGCTACCTATCCCTAGCAATGGAAGAGTGACAGGTTATAATATAAACATCAACGATACCAAAGTAGTAGATCTAATTGATAAAGACTCTTTTACATGGAACTATGATGCAGTTTGGCACTTACTAGAGAGGGAACAAGCAGAGGCAGTCCTCACTATTCTGTTGGCAAGCAAGACACAATAGGACATACTGACATGGCGAGGAGATAAGTTGGGTGAGTACATAGTTTAGAGTGGATATAAATAGCTAATTATAGAGGAGCTACAACTATTGGATAATTATAATATAAACTAAGCAAATGTAAAGAACTATTTTATAAAACTTTGGAATCTCTCAATCCCCAACAAGATAAAGATAAATTTATGGAGAATAAAAAACAATTATCTCCCGACGCTTAGCAATCTAAAGATTCAAAGACTCAAGAATGATGTTGTATGCCCAACTTGTTCAGAGGAAGAGGAAAATATAAAGCATCTATTTCAAGACTGCAAGTTCACATGAAAGGTTTTTCAGAGGGTTAGGGTAGATTCCTCGCAAATAAACACAAAAAAACATGGAAACAATGATTACTTCTTCTTTTTAGCAGTAGTAACATTCAACAATGTGCAGTCATGGCAACCTCATTTTGGTAGTGTGGTATAATCGAAATAAATTCTACCATGAGGTGAAAATAGAAGGGTATAGGAGGTTGTGGGATTTATAAAAGCTTATGTGTTTGAATTAAATTAGATACAAACCATAATAGAGATTAATATGAAGCCAAAGGAGGACTTCTGGAGACCCTCCAAGGCAGAACAGATGAAGGTTAATCTCGATGCAACATTTTTTCAACAAGAATTGAAAGCAACAACATAAATCATAATAAGAAATCATGAAGGTCTTGTGATGGGATCGTGTACCTACCCTCTAGGAAGAACTAGGGCCCTGACCACCGCAAAATCAAAGGCATGTCTTTAGGGTATCATATTTGGGGAAGAAATGGGATTTCGAGACCTTTTTGTGGAAGGTGATACCTTAACTATTGTTAAAAAAATCAAGTCAGTTTTAGAGGATAGATCGACGATTGGTAACATAATTGATGAAATAAAAAAGAAAAGACCCAGATTTATTGACTTAGATTTTTAATATACCTTTCAAAATGTAAATAAAGCAGCGCACACTCTCGCATCACGAGGGCACGGTCTCTCTGGCCCGATCTACTGGAGGGAATAGGTACCTTTGGAAGTAGAACCTAATGTCGTCAAAGATCAAAGAAGGCTCTTGGAATAATAAAGGTTTACTTTTGTCTTTCTAAGTCTTGGGACGGCTTCTTTCTCCAACGAACTCAGTTTTGGAGTGGTCTTGTATGGTGCTTCAAAGGAAAACACAATGATGGTAGTACACCAGTAGACCCCGGTGTGTTTACAGATGCAGAGAAAAGGAAATGTGTTTAGGAACATGAAAGGTTTTGTGGTTTAGTTATTAGTTTTCTTTAATTTTTAGGAATTAAGTCTCTTTCATTTCTTTACTTAATGTTTTAGGAAAGCCCAAGGTATCGTCTTGGTTACTAGTAGGCTTGTGATAGCTGTTGCTTTCTGTTTACCTTGTGTGTTTCAATTTTCTTTTTTCAATGCATATTGGCTTTGTTTCAAATATATATAATATATAACTATTAATAGAAATATTGATATGTATATAACTATTTTTATAATATAGATTATAATAAAAAATATAGTATTACATGATATTATATTGTTTGTCGTCAAGGACCTAGTGTTCTCATCTAACTTGACCTTAAACCAATATACTAAATTAGTATATTACTAATACACAAAATAATAATATAAGATATAACTATTACTAAAAATATTAATACATAAATAACTATTATTATAATATCAATCATAATAAAAGATATAGTGTTACATTATATTATACTATTTGTTGTCGAAGACCTAGTGTTTCTCATCTATTGTTTGAGGATGACAACTTCCTTTTCTTTCGGGCAACTATCCCCGAGTGCAATACTATTAAAAATGTTTTGACGCATTATGAGGTTGCCTTGGTTTAGACTATAAATTACCAGAAATTAGGTATTGCGTTCAGTTCTAACATGTTGGCATCTATTCGAGACACAATTATGGGTATCTTTGGAGTGTCCAATCCAGTTGACCATGGTCGTTATGTAGATCTCCTTTCCCTTATTGGGCATAACAAGCATAACTTTTTTTTCTTTTCTAAAAGAATGACTTAGTAAGCGCTTGTTGACTTGAAAGAATAAATTGTTATCTAGTCCGAGCAATGAGTTTGTTATTAAAATGATAGCAAACATGTGATTTGTATAGTGCGGTGTTTTGGCATCAAAACATGTGATTTCATATGGTATGCGGTGGCGAGTTGGGAATGGCAATGATATTTTAGTATTTCATGACCCATGGTTGGTTGATAATGTGAATTTTTACGTTGAGTCACTTCCATTAGTAGGTTTTGAGGATTTGCGAGTTGTTGATTTATTTAATGTTGATGATTGTGTGTAATGACCCAGGTTTCAATGGTGTCACAAAATGCAATTTCAAACCTTATTTTCATAAACCGAGTCCATAGATATTAAATGGATTATTTATGGGGTTAGTATAAAAATATACTGAAATCCAGTTCAGTCATTTAGCAGAAAAAGTGGTTAATTAAGGCCCAAGGACTAAATTGTAAATATTTAATCACTATAGATTTTTAATTAGGAAAAGGCTTAGGGGACTTAGATAGCAATTATCTAAAAGATTAAAATTATAAATAAACTAAATTAAAATAGATGATAGTGAGATTTGATGGTGGATGCCATTAGCTTAAGTTAATTAAGGATTAATGTTATTTAATATTAAACTATGTTAATTAAAGTATAAATAGAAAACAAATTGGAAAGAAAGATAAAATGCAATCATTTTCTTCTTGAAACCATGGAAACCAAAGAAAAAAAGAAAGCTTTTGAAACCTTTAGATATTCGGCTACCAAATTCAAGTAAGTCCCTAGTCATTTTTCTTTGATTTTTATGGAAATTGAATCATGGGAGCTTAATTTAGTTAACCTATCTATCAATTTTTTCTATTTGTGAAATTTTGATAAGTTTCCATTATTGAGAATTTGATGAACTAAGTGTGAAATTGATATAAATTAATCTTAAATTATGAAAATGACTAAATTATAAAGCTTAACAAGCTTAGTTGTTAGCTTCGTTACATTAGGGACCAAACTGAATCAAATGCAAACCTATTATGAAATTGTGGTAGAAATAGAAAGTAGAAAGTCCTTAATGGGTAAGTGTCAAATTGAATTTTAATTCAAAACTTTAGATCGAAAGTTATGCTTGTCCTGGGTTAGGAACTAAATTGAATAGATTGTAAAATATGTTTGGCTTTGTATTTGAATGTGAATTGGATAAAATTTGATATTGTGTAGTTGTTGAATCATTATTCGTAGCTAGGTTTTGGTTTGTATTTCTATGATTCAGGATAAATTTAATTGTTGCATATTGTGATATTTTGCATAATATGACATTAAGGTGAGTGACCATGATTTTTGAATTGAATTGCTATGTTTGAGATTGAATATCGAGATAATGGACTAAATTAAATAGAATAGAAATTGCATGAATTAATTTATATATGTTATTTGATATGGAAGTGAGTTGAAACATGTTATATGATATGTTGAAATAGTGAAATTGATGATGAATTGTGAATGATAGAATGTGAATTGAAATATATAATGAAATTGGAAAATTGGTTACCCCATTAACTATTCAGGCAAAGTTGAATATAGTTGGCATGCCATAGGATAGATTGAGTATGGGTTGCTTCAACTATATATTGTTGAAAGCTTGACGCATTTTCCTTTGGTTGTTTCAATGAATGTTAGGCACAACATTTAATTCGGTTATACCGATGAGCGTTGGGCGTAATCTATTTACTTTGAACGTTTCGATGAGGCAATAAGTACCAAATTAATGTGTTGGTTGGAATCTGTGTATTTGTTCGAGTCTGAGTCAAGTTTATAAGGGATATAAATTGTAAATTGGTTGAATTATACTTGAAATGGATTTATGTTATGACATTGTATTACAAGTACATATATATGATATATGATTATTGCTAGCATGTGAAATACCATGCAAACTAGTTAAACGAGCCTGAAAGCTGATATAGAAAGATAACAAATAAATTGATTCGAATCAAAAATGAAATGTGATATGATCAAGTGTTAAAAATTGAATACAAATTCAAACATCATTGATATTGGTATGTAAGCATAATACATTCATTTCACTTGGCTAATTAAAGTAATGTTTAGTTGATTCATATAATAAATTTTGTACACTTGTGGCACATATAAGTTGATACATTGAATGAGATTTGGCATGAATTGTATAGAAGTTGGTTGACATTATAAATTAAATTTAATGTATGCAATTGATTGAAACTTATATTATATTGACTTCAATTGTCACACTCAGATTTCCTCAGAGATTCGAATTTATAGGAGCTTGGGAGTTAATTGAACAAAGTAGAGAGTTGGCAGACTGTACTGAGAATGTTGGGAATTTTTTTTTTGTGATCTTTAGGTAGATAGTTAAGCTTCAAGTTTGGTTGGGTTACGATGGAACTTGTAACAGCCCGATTTTGACCCAAATTGGAACAGTGGTTTCGGGACCACAAATCTGAATTAGAAAAATATTTTAATATTATTTTCTGTGTTTATTATGTGTGAATTTGATTGTGTGAAATTTTCGTTTTTTAATTTCATCGTTTAAGTGTCCGATTTAATAAAAGGGTTTAAACGCGTAAAATAAAAATTTAAGGGTTAAATCTAAAAGCACCTAAATGTTGTTGTCTTTTTAAATGGGAGGATTTATGATGCAATAAGACCAAAAGTTAGATAGTGGGTGGCATTTGACAAGAGTAACCTTAATATATATGTTAGACATAATTATTAGTAAAAGGTTAATATAGTAATAAGGTAAATATTAAATTTATAATAAAAATAAGTTATGAAAAGATGAATATGTTCATCTTTGTTAGTCGAATATTGAAAAGGAAGGAACCATACATCGCTTTTTAAGTTTCGACACTTCTTTAGCTTGGTTAAGATCAAGAATTAAAGAAATCAGACCTGGATCGGGGGAAAAATAAAGTCATCGATTAATCGTTCCGTTCCGGTTTATCACTGTTCGAGATTTTGGAAGCTAGTTATGGGTTCGGGGATCGTCAGCGTAGTTAATCACACTATCGTCCGTTCATCGGTAATTATAGAAGTTAAATATAAAATCTATGGCGTGTATAGGCTATACTCCCCTTTTGAATATATTTTGAACGAAGTGTGTATATATATATAATAGGCCATGCGAAAATGGCTTGTTTATTTTGACATGAATGGTTTCATGCTTTGAATATTATTGTGGTTGATGTTTTGGCTATGTTTTATAGATGGTTAAGACTAATATAAATGATGTTATGCTTTGGGAGATTTTCAATTTTGATGATCATGCATATTGGTTGTGATAGACAAGTAAAGATGATTCATATGATACGATGTAAGTATAAGTTACAATTGAATTCATGGATGGAAATATTTTAGTTTTTGGCAATTGAGATTGAATTTGAATTATCATATGCTATGTGAAAATGGTAAATTGATTTGCTATGAAAATTGAATGGTTGAAATTGGTAATTTGCATAATGAACATTGTTTATGGACTTGGTCTTGTAAACGACCTTTGATACAATTGATGGATAAATATTATACAGTAAATATATATAGAATCGGCCTTGGTATGTTGTGCATGGAATTGTTTGAGTATTGATGTATTTGGCATTAGTTAAAGTATAAGTATTTAAGCTTAATTGTATTCGGCTAAAGCTTGAGAAATTGACCGTATGAATAGTAATTATACTTATTTGATGAATAAATATTTGTATGCAATTTGATAGGTAGTTTTGGTTGTTTGAATAATAATAAGTGAATATACTATAAAATTATACAAATGCTTATGGCATATTCGGTCCAAAGTTTATAATCGCTTGTATTTAAATGTGAGTTTTATATACACATTTGAGTCATTGTTGTTTGTAATTGATTTGTTAGTCGAGTAGGCAAAATGAGTATGACCTAAAGTGGTGTTTGAAATATTTCTCATAATTTTTAATTATGAGTTATGCGTTTATGAATATGTTCGATGCATGATATGAAATGACTCGTAATAAGTTGATATTACCTTTTTGATTTAATACTGGGTTGGTTCAGTAGGTTGAAATGTGTACATCTATGATTATTTGAATTTGAATTTAGTTTGGTAATACCTTATAACCTTATTCTGGTGATGGACTCGGGTTTGGGGTGTTACATTTGATTGGTATCAGAGCTACGGTTTAGTCGATTCTAGGACTAACGTAGCGCGCATGCGTCTAGCTATACATGCCATATTTTATATTGAGATAGTGTGATGACTTCTAACATCTACAAATGTGTTTTCTTATAGTAATGGATCTTGATCGAACTGTAGCGGATGATGTCGAGAGTGTAGCGCCTGCTCCCGTGCAAGGGACAGAGCCGGTCGATTCTTAACCGAATACGAGTAACCATGGTGATGAGACTAAACAAGCCTTCTATACTATGATGAATGAATTGTTTACACAATATATCCAAACAAATTCGGCTGTTCAACAACCTCCGACCCCGATTAACCCATTTTCGGTGCCTGTGGTACCTCCGACTATCGATCCTATGAGATTGAATAAACCTCCTGTTGATAAAATAAGAAAATACGGAGCTGAAGAATTTAGGGCCACAGCTAGTGATGATGCTGAACGGGCTGAATTTTGGCTCGATAATACCATTCGTGTCTTTGATGAATTATCCTGTACACCTGATAAGTGTCTGAAATGTGCTATATCCTTGTTACGGGATTCAGCTTATTATTGGTGGAACACCCTAGTTTCAGTTGTTCCAAAAGAGCGTGTCACTTGGGATTTCTTTCAGACAGAATTTCGCAAAATGTATATCAGTCAGTGATTCATTGATCAGAAACGCAAAGAATTTCTCAAGCTAAAGCAAGGTCGTATGACCGTATTTGATTATGAGTGCGAGTTTGTAAGACTCAGCCGATATGCCTGAGAGTGTGTTGCGACTGAGACTACTATGTGTAAAAGATTCGAGGAAGGGCTGAATGAAGACATAAAATTGCTTGTCGGCATACTCGAAATAAAAGAGTTCGTAGTACTCGTTGAGCGAGATTGCAAGGTTGAAGAACTCAGCAAAGAGAAAAGAAAAGCTGAGTTTGAAGCTAGTGATTTCCGCAAGAGATCAGCGAGTAAAACTTTTCAGACGGCAACAAAGAAGTTCAGAGATGTTAGTAGCCGATCTAAGGCTACTGCCGAGCTTTCTATACAAGAGCGACCACCAATGAGTTCAAAAGCCACCTCAGTTGCTAGTGTTGGTAATACCCGGCTGAATAAACCTGAATGTCAATAGTGTGGTAGGAGACAAGTTGGTGAGTGTTGGGGCAAGTACAACAATCGAGTTTGCTATAAATGTGGATCGAAAGATTATTTTATTCGGGAGTGCCCAGAGATTGCGGATCGAAATTCAACTCAAAATACGAGATCGGGCAACACAGCAGCTCGGGGTAGACCACCTAGGAATACGGTTAATGTGAGTGGCAGTCAAAGAGGTATTAAAGATACATCTGTTAGATCTGAGGCTCGCGCACCTGCCAGAGCTTATGCAATTCGAGCATGTGAGGAGGTGTCATCCCCAGACGTCATTACTGGTATTTTCACTCTTTATGATACTAGTGTTGTTGCATTAATTGATCCTGGTTCGACTCAATCTTATGTGTGCGAGACTTTAATATTTAGTAAGACTTTGCCTGTTGAGTCTACTAAATTTGTAATTAAAGTATCGAACCCCTTGGGCCAGTGTGTTTTGGTTGATAAAGTGTGCAAGAATTATCCGTTGATGATTCCAGATTCATGCTTTCCGGCTGATTTGATGTTGTTACCATTCGATGAGTTTGATATAATTCTGGGATGGATTTGTTAACTTTGCATGATGCTATTGTGAACTGCAAACGGAAAACTATTGATCTACGGTGTCAGAATGATGAGATTATTCGGATTGAATCTAATGATCTGAATGGTTTACCAGAAGTGATATCCTCGATGTTGGCTCAAAAGTATGTGAGAAAAGGTTGTGAAGCTTACCTTGCATATGTTCTTGATAGTAGAGTGACCGAAAAGAAGATTGAATCCGTGCCAGTTGTGTGTGAGTATTCAGATGTGTTTCTCGAAGAATTACCGGGTTTGCCACCTATTTAAGAGGTAAAGTTTGGTATTGAGTTGGTACCGGGGACGTCTCCAATTTCGATAGCTCCGTACCGTATGGCACTGACCGAATTAAAAGAGTTGAAAGCACAGTTACAGAAGTTGACTGATAAAGGTTTCGCACGACCGAATTTTTCTCCTTGGAGGGCTCCAGTTCTATTTGTGAGAAAGAAAGATGGAACGATAAGAATGTGCATTGATTATCGGTAGCTCAATAAGGCGACTATAAAGAATAAGTATCCGTTACCACGGATTGATGACTTGTTCAATCAGTTGAAAGGGGCTACTGTGTTCTCGAAGATAGATTTGAGATCAGGCTATTATCAATTACGAGTTAAAGACTTTGATGTGCCAAACACTGCTTTCCGGACGAGGTACGGACAGTATGAGTTTCTTGTTATGCCTTTTGGACTTACAAATGCACCTGCTGTTTTCATGGATTTGATGAATCGGATCTTTAGACAGTATTTGGATTAGTTTGTGGTAGTATTCATAGATGATATTCTGATCTACTCCCGTGATAAGGCAGAGCATGTCGAACATTTGAGACTTGTGTTATAGACTTTACGAGATAAACAATTGTACGCAAAATTCAGTAAATGTGAGTTTTGGTTGCACGAAGTCAGTTTCTTGGGCCATGTTATATCGTCATCAGGTATTCGGGTTGATTCGAGCAAGATTTCGGCTATACTTGATTGGAAACCTCCGAGAAATGTTTCAGAAGTTTGAAGTTTTCTGGGACTTGCCGGTTATTATAGATGGTTCGTAAAAAGGATTCTCTATGATTGCAACCCCAATGACAAAGCTACTACAGAAATATGTTAAGTTTGAGTAGTCAGAAAAGTGCCAGAAAAGTTTTGATCAATTGAAAGCTCTTTTGACCGAAGCTCCAGTATTAGTTCAACCAGAATCGGGTAAAGAGTTTGTTATCTATAGTGATGCATCTTTAAATGGTTTGGGCTGTGTTTTGATGCAGGAAGGCAAAGTTGTAGCCTATGCCTCAAGACAGTTAAAGCTGCACGAAAAGAACTATCCGACGCATGATTTGGAGTTGGCCGCTATTGTATTTGCGTTGAAAATATGGCGCCACTATCTGTTTGGCGAAAAATGTCATGTTTATTCCGATCATAAAAGCCTGAAGTGCTTAATGACCCAGAAAGATCTGAATCTGAGACAACGCCGATGGTTAGAATTGTTAAAAGATTACGAGCTTGTGATTGACTATCATCCGGGAAAGGCTAATGTTGTTCCTGATGCCCTAAGTCGAAAATCACTGTTTGCTTTGCGTACAATGAATGCACATATGGCTATATCTGATGAAGGTGTGATAGTAGCTGAATTGAAAGCAAAACCGTTACTTGTTCAACAGATTTGTGAAGCTCACAAAGTTGATAATGATTTAATTGCAAAACGAGCTCAGTGTGACTTAAATGTTGATTCAGAATTTCTAGTTGATGCTGGGGATTGTTTGAGATTCAGAAACTGATTATGTGTTCCGAGAAATTCAAAGATAATTCAGATGATTTTGAATGAAGCTCATAATAGTCGATTTTCTATTCATCCGTGTAGTACGAAAATGTATAACGATCTGAAACAGCACTATTGGTGGCATGGTATGAAACGAGACATTTCTGACTTTGTTTCGAAATGTTTAATTTGTCAGCAAGTTAAAGCCGAGCATCAGGTACTATCTGGATTGCTTCAGCCGATCATGATACCTGAATGGAAATGGGATCGAGTCATGATGGATTTTGTATCTGGTTTACCGTTGACACCGAGCAAGAAAGATGCAGTCTGGGTTATTGTTGATAGGTTGACAAAATCAGCACATTTTATTCCGATTCACACAGATTTTTCGCTCGATAAACTTGCTGAATTGTATGTTTCTCAAATTGTAAGGTTGCATGGTGTGCCTATTTCTACTGTTTCGGACAGAGACACAAGATTCACATCGCGATTTTGGAAGAAACTACAAGATGCTCTAGGTACGAAACTACATTTTAGTACCGCTTTTCATCCACAAACAGATGGTCAATCCGAGCGAATCATTCAGATACTTGAGGATATGTTGAGATGTTGCATTCTCGAGTTTGAAGGTACGTGGGAACGATACTTACCTTTGATTGAATTTGCTTATAATAGTAGCTTTCAATCTAGTATCAAAATGGCACCTTACGAGGCTTTGTACGGTCGTAAATGTCGTACACTATTGTATTGGACTGAGCTCAGTGAAAATAAGATATACGGGGTCGATTTGGTTAAAGAGACTGAACAGAAAGTGAAAGTGATTCGGGATAGTCTGAAATCAGCATCGGATCGTCAGAAATCTTATGCGGACTTGAAAAGAAAGGATATAGAATTTCAAATCAGGGACAAAGTGTTTTTGAAAGTCTCACCGTGGAAGAAAATACTCAGATTTGGTCGTAAAGGCAAATTAAGTCCAAGATTCATTGGATCGTATGAGATTATAGAGCGTATCGGGCCGGTTGCTTATAATTGTTGCTGCCATCTGAGTTAGAACGGATTCACAATGTATTTCATGTTTCGATGCTTCGTAGATAAAGATCCGATCCTTCGCATGTGATTAGTCCGAAGGAGATTGAAATTAACTCTGATATGTCATATGAAGAAGAACCGATTAACATTCTGGCTCGTGAGATTAAAGAATTACGAAATAAGAAAATTTCGTTAGTCAAAGTATTGTGGCATAAACACGAAGTTGAAGAAGCAACTTGGGAGTCAGAAGATACAATGAAAGAGCGTTATCCAAACCTATTCACCGATAAGATTTTCGGGGACAAAAATCCCTAAGGGGGGAGAGTTGTAACAGCCCGATTTTGACCCAAATCGGAACAGTGGTTTCTGGACAAAAAATCCAAATTAGAAAAATGTTTTAATATTATTTTCTGTGTTTATTATGTGTGAATTTGATTGTGTGAAATTTTCGTATTTTAATTTCATCGTTTAAGTGTTCGATTTAATAAAAGGGTTTAAACGCGTAAAATAAAAATTTAAGGGTTAAATCTAAAAGCACCTAAATGTTGTTGTCTTTTTAAATGGGAGGATTTATGATGCAATAAGACCAAAAGTTAGATAGTGGGTGGCATTTGACAAGAGTAACCTTAATATATATGTTAGACATAATTATTAGTAAAAGGTTAATATAGTAATAAGGTAAATATTAAATTTATAATAAAAATAAGTTATGAAAAGATGAATATGTTCATCTTTGTTAGCTGAATATTGAAAAAGAAGGAACCATACATCACTTTTTAAGTTTCGGCACTTCTTTAGCTTGGTTAAGATCAAGAATTAAAGAAATCGGACCTGGATCGGGGGAAAAATAAAGTCATCGATTAATCGTTCCGTTCCAGTTTATCACTGTTCGAGATTTTGGAAGCTAGTTACGGGTTCGGGGATCGTCAGCGTAGTTAATCACACTATCGTCCGTTCATCGGTAATTATAGAAGTTAAATATAAAATCTATGGCGTGTATAGGCTATACTCCCCTTTTGAATATATTTTGAACGAAGTGTGTATATATATATAATAGGCCATGCGAAAATGGCTTGTTTATTTTGACATGAATGGTTTCATGCTTTGAATATTATTATGGTTGATGTTTTGGCTATGTTTTATAGATGGTTAAGACTAATATAAATGATGTTATGCTTTGGGAGGTTTTCAATTTTGATGATTATGCATATTGGTTGTGATAGACAAGTAAAGATGATTCATATGATACGATGCAAGTATAAGTTACAATTGAATTCATGGATGGAAATATTTTAGTTTTTGGCAATTGAGATTGAATTTGAATTATCATATACTATGTGAAAATGGTATATTGATTTACTATGAAAATTGAATGGTTGAAATTGGTAATTTGCATAATGAACATTGTTTATGGACTTGGTCTTGTAAATGACCTTTGATACAATTGAGGGATAAATATTATATAGTAAATATATATAGAATCGGCCTTGGTATGTTGTGCATGGAATTGTTTGAGTATTGATGTATTTGACATTAGTTAAAGTATAAGTATTTAAGCTTAATTATATTCTCGCTAAAGCTTGAGAAATTGACCGTATGAATAGTAATTATAATTATTTGATGAATAAATATTTGTATGCAATTTGATAGGTAGTTTTGATTGTTTGAATAATAATAAGTGAATATACTATAAAATTATACAAATGCTTATGGCATATTCGGTCCAAAGTTTATAATCGCTTGTATTTAAATGTGAGTTTTATATACACATTTGAGTCATTGTTGTTTGTAATTGATTTGTTAGTCGAGTAGGCAAAATGAGTATGACCTAAAGTGGTGTTTGAAATATTTCTCATAATTTTTAATTATGAGTTATGCGTTTATGAATATGTTCGATGCATGATATGAAATGACTCGTAATAAGTTGATATTACCTTTTTGATTTAATACTGGGTTGGTTCAGTAGGTTGAAATGTGTACATCTATGATTATTTGAATTTGAATTTGGTTCAGTAATACCTTGTAACCTTATTCCGGTGACAGACTCGGGTCTGGGGTGTTACAGAACTGGTTGGTTCCATAGTGGTAGACATAATGATTGCCGATGATTGGTTAAAAGAGATTGGGAGACCGTTTATAGGAGTTATATATAGGTGATAGTGGACATTTTAGCAAAAAGGAAAAACTCTCTTCAATTTTATCTACAAATTTCTTCTTACTTGCATTGTCTTCTTCGATTGTTACAAAGAAGAGGAGAACCCATGGGAGCTCTACATGGAGCAAAAGTTGTGAGAATTGGAGTCTATGAGTAGATAATTATGAAACTGGTAAGCTTTCTTAACCTTCTGTACTTGAGGATTCAAGGAAGGAGAAAGTAAGGAATTCCTAATGAGTTTTTGTAAGGTGGATCTTGGGTTTTAATGTTTAAATGCCTTCAATTTAACTGATTTATGATTGTCATGCTTAGTTGTCAGGACGAAAGAGACTGTGGCGTTGGTACAAGCTAAGCTAATAAGGAATAAATATTTAAGGTGAGTTTCTGTACTCTACTTTTAGGTGATCAACGATGTTATGTCTTTGATTGAATCACATTTGTGTTTGTTCTAAGTTGTGTCCTAGACCATGATTGTGTATAAAAGTAATGAATGGGTAGGTTGTGGATGCATAACCTCGTAAAAGTATGTGAATATTTGTAAGAATGATTGCTATTGTCTGGTGGTTACCTCGTGGTGTTTAAATAATTGTCGTACTATGTGTTTGTAAATAACGCCTTACTTTTGTGTGAAGTGCATGTCCATATTATATGTGGAGTACGAAGGACTTTACCTTGATGGGGGTAGACGGAGATAGGAATAATTGACGTATTGAAGGAATGAGCGGATTGAAATGAGAGTTCAAGAGAGTTAGGCGACATCATAAAATGGTTACCGACTGGCTCGCTAGAATGACATCGTGACCACAGTTACCGATTGGTCCTTTGGGGCGACACCGTGACGACGATTTATAGGGTTCATAGAGAAACATCGTGACAACGATATACAGGCTCTACGGAGTGATACCTCGAAAGAGGTTTAAAGACTCTCGGAGTTAATAAACAGGATAGCCCGTCAGGGCAATAAAAACGAGAGAGTCCGCTAGGATAATAAATATGGGGTTACATCGTGTAAAATATCAAGGGAACATGTTGTAGTGCAATCAAGATATTGAAGTTGAAGATCCATTATAACTTTCTTTTCATTTTTGCCAAAGGGGGGAGTAAGATTTAAGGGGAGTAGTGCAAAAATGTTTTGGTTTTGTTCTCAACTTATCTTGGTATTAGTTTAATGTTTTTAGGGGGAGTTATGTTTTTTCTTTTTCTTTTTTTTTTATTTTGGAACTTTATGTTTTGAACTTTATACTTCATCATTGATTTTTAAGTTTTGTAAGAGAGATCTGCAATGTGAAATTGTTTATTCTAATCTCTCAATTTTCTATTGTAAGTATTTTTTTTATGTTTTGTAAATAATTTCAAAAATAGAAGATTATTAGGATAAAATTTGTGAAAGAAGGTGTGGCTTGTCTTGCTCCAACATTAAAAACCACATGTAACACCCCAAAATTTTGGATTGTTGTTTGTTAAATTCTGTCAATAGTTATGAATTTGCTTTAGTGGCTAAGTGTTCTATTTATGTGTGTTTGGGATCAATGGTTCAAGTTCTGCTTTTAGAAATTTTTGTTATTCTTTTGATTCAACCCTTATTCTAGACTTTTTGACTTAAGTTAAATTTCGTGTAAATCTGTGTCAAGAATGAGCATGCTAGTTTGATGGTTAAGCTTCTGTATTGCCTTTGGTCTTGTGTTCGAGTATCTGCGTAAACGATGAGGATATATTTTGTGCAGTGTGGTAGTTAGTTATTTTTTGTTAAACTCACATGTTAGGTAATTCTTTTTCTTTTCTTTTTACGTTTTTTTTCCTTTTTCCCCTGTTTCTTTTTATTGTTTTCTTTTTCTTTGCATTTTTCTTTTCGCCTGCATTTGTGTAATCATCTTTTGCTCTTCTGCATTGTTCGTTGTCAAATTGTACTATCATAAGCTTGATTGTAATTGTCAAAGGTAAGGTTTGAAAGTTTGTTTGTTTGATTTGTAGTGAACTTGGGTTTTCCTTTAAGCTTTGAAATTGAGTTTAATTTCTTTTATTGTCGTGGTTACTTCGGTACATTGTAAAAGAAGGCCGAGAGAGGTTTAACGTTCCTTCAACTGTCTCGTGTATGGGATTGTTGTGATTCATCGGTAAGCATTGGTTCGTGTGGGGGTTTTGCATCGAAGTTTTCGAAATAATTGGTTGAAAGCGTTTTGGTGTAAATTGTTTAGTTTAAGTCATTTAATTGGTTATTAGATAGTCATTTTAGGTTCCGGGATCTTCTGCATTGTTCCTACATTAAACCTATATCAGGTGTGTAACGAAATCTCGATTTTCTACAGATTTCAAGCATTGTGTGTTTGGTCGTGTGGTAGGCCGTGTAACTCACTATTTTTTAATTAGGGTCACATAGGCCAGGGACACGGGCGTGTGTCCAGGCTGTGTAACTCACTGTTTATGAATTAGTGCCACACAGACCAGGGACACATGCATGTGTCTAAGCTGTGTGAGAGATATTTTGAGATTGGAGTCACACGAGCGTGCGCTTGGCCGTGTGTCAAACCGTGTAACTCACTGTTTTGAGCCACATGGTCGTGTGTTAGGCCGTGTGTGGCATTAAAATGGCCACACGGGCGTGTGACAGGCCGTGTGGACCACACGGGCCAAACACCCCGGCTGTGTGAATCCACATGGGTGTGTCGACTAGAATAATGAAATTTTCCTTAGGGCCATAAGCGTCGTTCGAATCAAACATAGGACTACCGTAGGGTCTTTATGATCCGATTTAGACTGTATAACTTGATATCCAATATTTTGAGGCTAAATAATTGATTATTTGTACGTATAATTGATATGATAGCTATTAAATGATAATGATATGTATTATTTGATTATGAATTATATTGGATAACTGTATGTACATCCTTGATATTTGATATTTGTAATCTGTATCTGCATTAGGTGGGAATGGTATAAAGAATGAAGTGTCGGCAGTTTAATGATCTGCCGAATTGAGTGGTTAAGCCACAAATCTGTATCTGATCCTGACGATTTATCTCATACTGATCTTATAGTTAGTCTGTAATCCCTCTAAAATGCGTCATACCGACACTAATTGGTATGTAGGGCCGAATGGGTACTTGATACCCTATATAGTGTGTTGGAATGATTGGAGATGATGTGTAGCGAATGGGGGTAAGAAACTGCACCTGATTTTGATTTGTTCTACATCTATATCTGATCTATTTTGCATCTTATCTGAACTATTATGATGATACTGAGTATCATCTGTTTCTGATTCTGTATCTGAAATTGGGAAATTACTGTTATATTTATATTGCTATTTGGCCTTATTATCTGTTACACACATTGAGTTATAAATTCATTCTACTTGATAATTGAATTGTAGGTAACCCACAGACTTAGGAGGCTCAGCATGTCAGGAGCTCGGTCATTACTTTTTTCTAGTTATTTTACTGTTTGTTTAAATTTGAACTAACATATGTTTTATTTCGGGTTACGGTTTGTAAGCTTAGATTTCCATGTAGGTTTAATTGGTTAAATTTTTTCTGTATGATGAGTTTAAAATACTTAAAAGTTGATTTTTCCCTTAAACGTTTTGATGTGGCCTTCAGACTTTATCTTAACGCCTAGGCCGGGTATGGGGTGTTACACTACATCTACCTACCACAACTTAATGTTTTTAGTTGGAAGCTTTTGACGTTTGTAGTTTCTAATGTTCTACCTTGTAAATATGCAACAAAAATTATGTATTTAGTTCTAGGCAAAGGAATTTATGGAAACTCCTCAAAAATCGAGACAAGGGTAATGGTTCATTCAAAAGATAATTGTTAAAGAAAAGTCCTATCAAGTTTGAAGACAAACAAAATTTCAAAATAGAGATAATGATGTTAGATGACTTTTTGAATAAAGAGTAAGCCATGCCTGTTGAAACACGAAGATAAGGCATGATGTTGATCTTATAAGGTTATTTATTAACCAATAATGATTGGGCACAAAGTCGAGATAAAAGCAAAGAGAGTATTTTGTTAATTTAGGAATGAGTTGTAGAAAGGTTTTATCATTATAAAATGATTTGTTAGAAAATGCTTATTGTGTGATTGGGATAACAAAATGTGAGAATCAAATTAAGATGTACAAATGTGAGGTCATAACTCGAGTGAAGGGGTTGGGCTTAAATTAGTGAGTTCTTTGTATTGTGTGAATTTTAGTGAATTCATTCTTTGAGTAAGACTCCGCACATGTAGATTAAGTTTGAACTACATAAAAAACTCTTGTGTGTTTTATTTTCTTACGATTTTTCTATTTATTGTGGCCATAACGCATACCATAACCTAACTAGATGAAGGTTTAGAGTTAATAGTAAGTTAACATACTATATTTTAATTAAAATAATCAACTTTGTAAGTTTTTTTTTACAAAACTAATACAAAAAAATTTAAAAAAATACCAAAATAATACAAGCATTTTATTATGTACCAAAATGGTACAAACAGGAGTGGAGGGACTGCCACACGCGGCACCAAAGGTGCCAGTGGTAGAGACGGCACCAAAGGTGCCACTGCCACAGGCGGCACCGCCCCCTTATAATGGTCCCCTTCAGCTGTAGTAATAAAAACCCTTATTTTGGCCATTTGTTCGTATTTTTCTTATTTTCGAATTTTATTACTTTAAAAAAATATACTATTTTCATATTTTATTATTTTATATTATTTTAGTACATATTGTTTGAAATGTATTATTTTAGTTTTTTTTTATATAAATTTAGTGAAAAACCCTTATTTTGGCCATTTGTTCGTATTTTTCTTTTTTTTTTGGATTTTATTACTTTTAGTAAATATACTATTTTCGTTTTCATTTCTTTTCAGATTTTATTTTTTCATAAACATATTTTTTGGTATTTTATTTTTAATACTATTTTTGTAAAAAATCTCATTACAACATGCTAAATAAATTTCATAAAAATATATCTAATCAACATAAAACACACTTAACAAATAAATTAAATAAAATAATAAAACATAGAATGTACATAACATAAATAATAAATAAATAATAACATAAATAATAAAATAATAAGACATAGTATGTACATAACATAAATAATAAAACATAGAATGTACATAACATAAAAATTAAAATCAAAACCAATCATATTATAATAATAACAACAAAAATAAATAAATTTCCTTTATACCATTACTTACTTTATTAAAAAAATATATCTTTCTTTATTTTTTTTTCCTTTCTTTTTCCTTCCCTCCCTTTTCTTCTTCTCCTTCTCTTTTTCTTTTTCCTTTTTCTTCCTTCTACGCCACCATTATAAGGGGGGTGGTGCCACCTGTGGCAGTGGCACCTTTGGTGCCGCCTCTGCCACTAGCACCTTTGGTGCCGCCTGTGGCAGTCCCTCCACTCCTGTTTGTATTATTTTGGTACATAATAAAATGTTTGTATTATTTTGGTATATTTTAAATTTTTTTGTATTATTTTTGTAAAAAAACCCCAACTTTGTTTTTTTATGTTTGGTTCATTTAAATTTAAACAAATTAATAAAAATTACAAAATTAAATAGTGAAAGCTTAATAATTTAAATTTAAATCAATCAATAAAAATTTATTAATTTTAACCTAATTTAATATAATGTAAACTCTATTTTTAAATATTTATTAATATAAATTTGAATAAAAGAATAATATTACATGCTTAAATATGATAACACTGTTATTTTAAAAAATTTAAAAGTATTTTTGTTCACTTTTAGTAGTTTTAGAATTCACACGTATATATTATATATAATTATTATTTTAAACTAATAATAATTTTTTCATAGAGAGCCTCAATAGATTTTAAAGTTTTGCTGAATAAAACTCTCAAAATTAAAAGTATATTATAAATACATATTTACTTTTTATATATGAATATTATAAACATTTAAAATTCAATATAATATTTTGAAGGATATATATATATATATATATATATATGCATAAGTTACATAAAATTATTTGCTTTATTTTAACCTTTTATTTATCTCTCTCTCTCTCTCTCTATATCAACAATTACAAATAATTAAAATTAAATATTTTAGAAGGATATTTTGGCCTATCACATTAAATAATTAATTCTTTGTAACAAATTTTATTAAAAATAAATCTAAAGATTTAGAAATTAATGGCTTGTAAGTTAACCTTAATATATTTAAATAAAATAATAAAATTGTATATTTAAATTTTATTATTAATTTTAATGTGGATTTATATTCTATGAACTCTATATTTAATCACTTAATTGTAACTTAACCTAATATATTTAAATAAATTTAAAATATATATTTAATTTTATTATTAATTTTAATGTGGATTTATATTATTTGATTTTTATTTTTAAACATGCATTAATTTAAGTTTAAATAAAATAATAAAATTACATATTTAGATAAAAGTACTTTGTTAATTTTAAGAATTTAAAGGGTATCTACATAGTTTATACTTTTAATAGTTTTGATGTTCACACTTATAATATATAGATAGGTAGGTAGAGAAAGAGATGATTCAAGGGTATTTATGTTGTTAGCTTTTAATAGTTTTGAACTTTGCACTTTATAATAATATTAATTAAATATTTTAGAAGGATATTTTGGCCTCACTTTTAATATATATTTTTTAAATCTAATTCAATTGTTGTGCAGAAAGCTTGAAATGAGAAGCCAACGGGGTACTTACAGCTTTTGTCTGCTCGTTCATGCCAAACTTCTGTAGTACCTTCTTCAAATATTGCTTCTAAGACAAACTAACTCTGCCATGCGCTCTATCCCTACATATTTCCATACCGAGAATCTTCTTAGCTTCACCTAGGTCTTTCATCTCAAACTCAAGGTTGAGTTGAGTCTTCAATCTCTCAATTTCAACTTTACTCTTAGATGCTATCAACATATCATCAACATATAAGAGCAAGTATACGAAAAATCCTTCTTGTAGCTTCTGAATATACACTCAATGATCAAATTTACTTCTTGTTCCTTCTACTTACACAGAAACAAGAAGTAAATTTGATCATTATTTCACTCCAAAATACAAGTGAGAATTTACAAAGAGAGAGAGAGAGAGAACAATGCCTTAAGTAGAAAATGGCAAATATATTTGGTAGTGCCCGAGGACGTAGGCAAAATTTGCTGAACCTCGTTAAATTCTTGTGTTCTTTATTGTATTATTCTGCATGAATTGTGATTGTGATTGCAGTGATTTATTGTGCTATTAAATTACGATTGAGGGATATTCTGGCTAGGAAAGACTTGGTACTTAAGCGATCCTTGTGATCCACCTCTTTTTCCTGGGAATTGAACTTAGTGTGATTTTTTGATACAATAATTTTACTCTTTTACACGCTTCCGCACAACAATTGTGAAAGTATTTGAAAGTTTTTAAGTTGATACAATATTTAAAACTACCCATAATTCACCCCAACCCTTAAATAGGAAGATAAACACGCTTAAGCATGCTAAAACCTGCGTACTCATGCATTGACAACAATGACAATACCTCAATCAACTAATAAACTAATTTAATCTAAAGCTTTAGAATTTAATGGTAAGTTAACCTTAAAAATATTTAAATAAACTAGTGACATTATATATTTAAATTTTATTATCAATTTTTATGTGGATTTATATATGTGAACTTTATTTTTAAAAATGTGTTGATATAAATTTAAATAAAATGTTTAGATAAGAGAATTTAATTAGATAAAAGAATTTTGTTACTTTTAAACATTTAAAGAGTATCTGCCTTGTTTACTTTTTAATAGTTTTGAATTTCACATTTCTATATAATATAAGATACATAATATAATATAGATAGATGATTAAAGGATATACATATATATATATATATATATATATATAAGTATAAAATAATATATACTGGAAATACTGAATGTTACTAATATTCATTAAATAAAAAGTTTAACCAGAGAGATACAAAGGAGAATACGTACCCTGGAGGGGAGAAATACAAACTTGTGTTGGGATGTTAAATTCCATGAAAATGCCTTGTCAAATGTATAGTCCCTTTGCTAATACCTCATTTTCATGGTCAGTTTCGACCTCAAAAATTTTATCAAGTTGTAGCATCTCATTTTTTAAAAGTATCTATCAAACAAGTCAAAGTAAACATGTAGCATATTTTTATTACAGTAATTTAATCTTGTTTTAGGTCTCATAACTCATCTTTCCTTTTGCTTTCGGAGCTATCTAACACTTGATTAACACCATATGAAAATAATTTATTTTCATTTTCATTTTTCATTATATTTTCCAAAAATTAAAAATAAAAATCATTCACCTGACATACAACAGCTAGCTAACAAATATTGTAGTACTAACCCAAGTCAGAAAAAGTTCCAGGGTATCTGTCGGGTAAAAAATGGGAATTTTATGCACATTTTTTTTTTATTTCATGAAAAATTTATCCACTTGCTTTATAAGTACACAGATGCGAGTAGGTGAACCAGTCAAAACTCTAAATTCACGTTTATTGGAAACTCCACCAAACAGGTCCCAAGAAAAAGAAAAAGAAAAAGAGAGAGTAGTAAGCATGATCTTTATTTGATTTTTGTCCTACACCACCAATCGAATTAAAATCACTACAATTTCTCAATCTAATTATAGGATTAAATATGTTTTCTCCAATCTTTAGAAATTAAATTAATGAAATAAGATTAAAAAAGTTTTTAGATTGAATCTAGTAGTTTAAATAAAATAAAACATTTCATCATGTTTTAATACGATTAATGTAGCCAATAACTTCTTGTTGATACTGCATTAATATGTGACTAAAAGTTTGAATTTAATCCCTACCAATCCTATCTTTTATATCTAATTATTAGATAAATAAATGTAACATGTTTAATGCACTTTCATAAATAGTTAACTTTTCATACACACACACAAAAACCATGTGTATATTACAAATTATCATATCTAAATTTTAACTGTATGTATAAATAGTCACTATTTGGATTTTTTGGGTACATAAGTGTATTACATTCTATCTATCTTGTTCTTAAAGTTTGTGAGTAAAGGATTTATTAACAAGGCAAAGCTATTTGGTTGTAATAATATGGAAGATAAGTAATTTTCTTCTCCTTTTGATATTATATATAAAAAATCAAGTTTCATTTTGTAATTATCCCAATTTTGTAAAAATCAAGTTACGTTCAATCCTTACAATTCATAAACTTGTGAAGGATCTTATATCACTAATCAACAGCTACAAATTGGGAAAATAAAAATAAGTTGAAAAGACTGTATCCGCTCAAAGATCTTCATGGATTAGTGGATTTAGATCATTTTTACCAACTCACGGATCTTCTTACACACACACATGTTACAAGTCTCTAACTCATAAAATTTGGAATTTCTTTTAACTTTTTGTGAATTTTGGGTATAACTATTGTACAGAAATATTAATCTTTTCACTTGATCACCGTAGGATTGAGTAGAAAACAGACCTTAAATATTAGTGAGGAACTATTCAAGTTTCAAGAGCATTCATCCCCATACATACCCTTAATGGCCAAATAACCCTTATCCCTAATCAAAACCAAATAGAGAAAGCATGCACCGTTATTTAATGCTGTGACGTGAAGAATCAAATAAATAAAAATAAAACTATTCAGCTGAGGTCGAGACACACGTTCTGGGATTAAAAATCCTAGCTATTATGGTTTACGCCTATTAGTTTGATAAGTTAGGGTTTTGTTTAACTATATATAAAAGTTCAGGTCGAACAGACAATGAAAATATAGGATAATCCACAAAAGACTGCTCACTTGACAAGCATAGCATGGAATTCACTCACCCGATCATCATCACCGGTAACTGTTAACGGATCCGATCACCGTCTGATCGTATAAGTCCTTTTCTCTTCTGGAACTGAAGTAACAATATATCAAATACAAGAAAACTGGCGATAGTTGTGAATATTACCAAGTAATAATAAAGCATAGGATATTCACTGCTAAATAATATATAGATAGATGAGAAAGAAGAAGACGTACCTATGCTCAGCCCAAGAGAGAAGAAAGGGAGCAAGGTTCTGTGGGATAAGGGTTGAACCCAGAGCATATTATATAGAGATCATATTGAAGGGTAAAATGAATTTTTTTTTTAAAAAAAAAAAGAGAAAAGTTTTAATTTCATTATATATCCATAGATATCTGCTACGATAATTGACACGTGATGAAGAAGTTTGACTATCGGTTGAAATGAGGGCTTTAACCACCACCAATTATGGGCTTTCACGGTGTAGAAATTAATCAATCTAATTACAACCCCAACCATCCACTATTTTGATGTCTTCTTCTTTTTAAATTAATTTCATGGTTATTGATTTCCCTTTTCTTAATCCCAGAAAACGTTTCCCTTTTATTATCATTTTCATCCCTATTTTTCTGGTCAATTCCTACACTACCCAAAACTTCACATGTTCGACTCAAGGGGCGAAGCCAGAACAAGTTTTTAGGAGGCCGAATAAAATTTTAATTTTTTATAGTTTATATCTTTATAATTTTTAAAGGATTAAATCAAATTTTTATAATTTTATGAGAGACAATGTAAAATTTTACTTTTACTAATTTAAAAATTTTAAAAAAATTTAAGTGCCTAAATAAAATTTTACATTTTAGGGCCAAAAAGAAAATCCGCCTCTGCTCAAGTGAGAAGAATGGAACTTTGGGTTTCCTTTTACAGAAAAAAATTTTAAAAGGGTAACTTAATTTTTTATTATCATATTTTCTTTGACAAGATTGTTTGGTTAACTCTAATGGTGACTGGTTAGTTTTGAATATTAATCATTTGAGGCCTCTCGTTCCATTATCAGAATTTAAAAATAATATTTTGCTCTCTATTGTCCCTATGATATTTTATATTACTAGACTAATAACATAATAGTTAATGTCATAGATATTTTCTAAATAAGTATCAAAATTAAAATCAAACCATCATATGTATTAAGTTAGTTTAAAAAGTAGTTGATAATACAATTTCTAATAAAAATAACAAGAGAAATAAATATCATATGCAATTTTATCTAACTGTTCTAGTGTTCCATATTTGTTGGATGATTCCCTCTTTAATATTTAACATAAGTTAATTTTCATCATATGTTGGCCTTTAACCGAGCTCATCTTCATCTGAATCTATATCATTAAGATTATCAAGATCTCATTTTTCCATGTATTTTCGAAGTATAGATCATCCCAAATCCACTTATGAATGAAATTATGAAGTATGCAACATGTTACTACGATCCAACCGTGCTTTTTTCTATTCTATACTAATGTGATATTGTTAATACGATAAATATTTTTTTAGAACAACAAATGTCCCCTCAACCACATTTTGAAACCTTGAATGTCTCAAATTAAAGAGTTAGTGAGTCATCTTCAGTGCTTGGGTCTAGTTCCATTCTCTCAAATGGTACCATACCCATGATATGGTGCAAGAATAATTTTGTATTTGCATAATTAGCATCTACCATATACTATTTGGATTCAAGGTGCAAATAGTCTGTAGTTTTAATCATATATATATAATTTAGAGAAAAACTTATGCTAAGTCATAACCCTTTTTATGTAAATTAAGTAAAAATAATATAAAATTTGTGATATATAACTTTTATAAAATAAATTTTTATAAAGTGTCCAATAACTTTCATAACACTTCTTATAAATAATATCATTTCTCCATGACTTTAAAAAGTTATTTTTTTACAAATAAGTTATATAAAAAACTACAACGATTTTTTGTTTATGAATAAGCATATTATTTTTATAATATATAGCATAGACACATAAATAAATTATGCTCACCATAAATTTTATAAATAAATGTATTATAACACTTTTATAACATGCAAATTATTTTTATAATAATTTTTTACCATAACTTGAAAAATTTAGGATTTAAATAATATAGTTTTTTTATAACTTTATAAAATACACATAAATTATTTTTATAATATATATTTTAAGATCTATAATATAACAAATCTTTGGCAATAGTCATCCCAAACACTCATAAAAATTTATAACTTAAATTTGTATAAAAATAAATTCTAAAACTGATTTTTGGTGTAATTACCTATGTAATTACTCTAATTCTCAACCCTAAGAATTGGAAAGTGTAATTGGGTGTTCCAATTAAACCCAATTCAATGGGACCCATAAATTACAATAGTTACTCAAACATGTTACCCTTACATAATTACAAGTAATTACACTCAAATCTAATCATTAGGTGACTTTCCAAACACTACCTAAATGGGTATCACAAATTAAGTAAAATCTAACTTAATTTAAAATTTTACTTAAAAATCAAAATAACAAAAGAAAAATTAAAGATAATAAATATTTCACCATTTCATGTAAAAAAATCCATTTCAACTTATATCCCTAATACTAACGATCACAATGATAATGAAGTTATCCCCAATACTAACAACACTGATGCTAGTTGTGAAAATCCTATCCTTGTTAATGATGAAGAAGAAGATTTTGATCTTCTCTATGGACGAAGATGATGATAATGATGATTTAACCTCTCTGAAAGAAATATTATAATGGTTATTATCGCTGGTGGCCTCCCATCTATCCCACTATCTTTACCTGCTTTTGATAACCAGGCCCTAGCCATTATTTCGTGCCCAAGTAACATAGTTCCAAACCTTTTTACATTCCAACTTTTGGTCCATTTGCACCAAATGTTGAAGTTGGTGACCCCATTTGAGCCTAATTCCAAACCTTGTTTACCAGAGCTAAAAGTCAACTACAAAAATGGTTGGCTAACAGACAATTTGAGCAAATTGAATGGTTCATTGCTGAACTATCCACTCGTTTCCTTCCTAAAAGTGTCTACTTCAATTTGTAACCTTTTGCTATGGTTTCTATTCAAACTGTTGATAACTATTAGAATTAAGTGACCTGAATTCTTATTTAAATAAAATATAGTGGTAAAATAAAATAAAAGTAAAATCCCTATAGAATTATACTTCTTTTATTTTATTTTAGAATAAGGTTTTTTAAACCTTATTAAACTCCATCTATTTGATATTGATTAGAATAAGGTGTTTCAATCTTACTACACTCCTATTAGAATATGGTTTTACAAGCCTATAAATAGACATAGTCTACTCCTCTTGTAATTATTCAAATTCGACATAGTGAATTTTCTTCTCCTCTGCCCGTGGTTTTTTCCCAAAAGGGTTTCCACGTAAAATCTGTGTGTTCTTTATTTTTATTTCTGTTTTCTTTGTGATATATTGTCATTACCGACATTCTATTTTTTTCAAATTGGTATCAGAGCTTCCAGGTTGTTCATTTCAATCACGGTAATGGCGTCTTTGAAGTATGAAATTCCGCTGTTGGATTGCAACACCAGATTCGCGTTGTGACAGATAAAGATACAGACAGTTCTTGCACAGATGGACTTAGAAGAAGCTTGCTAGGGGTAGATAAGATGCCTTCAACATTGACGGAGGAAGAGAAGAAGCGTACGGATCGAAAGGCGTTAACAAAGTTACATCTGTATTTGTCTAAGGAAATTTTACAGGATGCGATGAAGGAGAAGACCGCTGTTGGATTATGGAAGAGATTGGAACAAATACGTATGTCGAAAACTCTAACTAGCAAGCTGTATATGAAACAACGTCATTATGCTCATTGTTTGGAGGAAGGTGCATCGGTGCACGAACACTTAACAGTGTTTAAAGAAATTCTCTCAAACTTGGTGGCCATGGAGGTTTAGTATGATAAAGAAGATCTAAGGTTGATTCTACTTTGTTCATTGCCCCTGTTTTATTCAACCTTTAGAGATATAATTTTATATAGCCGCAAGTCTCTCACAATTGATGAGGTTTATGATTCTTTAACCTCGTATGATAAAATGAAGCATCTTGTGGTTAAAATCGACTCTCAAAGAGAGGGTCTCATTGTTTGTGGAAGACAAGATCGGAATATTGATGATGATCGTGGAAGGACACAGGAATATAATTCTTGCGGTAAATCTAAGGGTAGATCAAAGTCTTCAAACAGAGGTAAAACTTGTAACTTTTGTAAGAAGAAAGGACACATTAAATCTGAGTGTTATAAGCTACAGCACAAGATCATAAAAGAGACTACGAATCAAAATGGAAAACAACCAGAAAATTCTGGTAAAGCTGATGTTGTAGAAGCCTACAACAATGGTGAACTTCTAGTCGCTTTTGTCAACAATTCTAAAGTGAGCGAGGAGTGGATCTTTGATTCGGGCTGTACCTTCCACATGAGCCCTAATCGGGATTGGTTTACAACTTACGAAACAGTGTCTGAAGGTGTTGTTTTGATGGGAAATAATGCTTCATGCAGAATTACAGGTGTTGGAACAATTAAAGCTAAGATGTTTGATGGAGTTGTCAGAACACTTAGTGACGTACGACATGTTCCAGAATTGAAGAGAAATTTAATTTCGTTGAGTACTCTTGATTTAAAAGGGTACAAATACACAGTTAAAAGTGGGGTTTTGAAGATTTCTAAAGGTTCCCTCGTTGTAATGAAAGGGCAGAGAAAGACTGCCAAGTTATATGTTTTGCAGGGTTCTACTGTTACTGGTGATGCAGCTGTCGCATCGTCTTCCTTGTCAGGTGATGATATTACTAAACTTTGGCATATGCGCGTAGGGTATATGAGTGAGAATAACATGACAGAATTGAGCAAAAGAGAACTTCTTGAGAGGCAATGAATTTGCAAACTGAAGTTTTGTGAGCATTGCATTTTTTGGAAGCAAAAGAGAGTCTGATTCATTAGAGGAATTCATAACACAAAGAAAACATTGGAGTATATTCATTTTGATCTGTGGGGGCCATCAAGAGTGCCTTCAAGAGGTGAAGCTAATTATATGTTAACTTTTATTGATGATTTTTCCAGAAAAGTGTGGGCGTTCTTCCTTAAGCAAAAAAGCGATATGTTTTCCGCATTTAAGTCTTGGAAAACTATGATTAAAAAACAGACAGGAAAACAAATAAATTACCTCTGCACAGACAATGGCTTAGAATTTTGTTCTGATGAGTTTAATAAACTATGCAAGTCAGAAGGAATCATGAGACACTTGACAATTTGTCATACTCCACAGCAAAACGATGTTGTAGAACAAATGAACAGAACGATCATGGTGATGGTTTGATGTATATTGTCAAATGCCAACTTACCAAAGTCATTTTAGGTTGAAACAGCCTCCACTGCATGTTTTTTGATCAACCGATTTCCATTTGTTGCCATTGAGAAAAAGACTCCACAAGAGGTATGATCTGGTAATCCTGCTAACTATTCTGATTTAAAGATCTTTGGGTGTCCTGCGTATGCTTATGTTGATAATGGAAAATTGGAACCGAGATCCATTAAATGTGTCTTTCTTGGTTATAAAGCTAGTGTAAAAGGGTATAAGTTATGGTGTCTTGAAAATAGAAAAGTTGTGATTAGCAGGGATGCTGTTTTTGATGAAACTGTTATGCTACCTAACTTTCCTCTTAAAGACTCTTCCAAAAAAAAAATCAAAAGTAGGTGGAGCATCAGATTAATCTAGAATCTACAATAGAGTCGACTCCTCAAGCCTATACAAAAATTCAGAATAGAGTTGCTTCTTCACCACAATGCTCTATCGCCAAAAACAGAACTAGAAGAGAAATTAAACCTCCAAAAAAGTATGCTGAGGCTGATAGTTGCTTATGCTTTAAATGTGGCTGAATATATAGATGTAAACCAAGATCCATCTAATTATTCTAAGGCGGTTAGTTGTGAAGACTCAAAAAAGTGGATGTTTGCTGTGCAAGAGGAGATGGAATCACTCCACAAAAACAAAACATGGAATCTTGTGAAAATTCCTAAAGGTAAAAAGTTTGTTTGTTGTAAATAGGTGTTTAAAAAGAACCCAGATATAAATTAAGGCTTGTTGCAAAGGGTTACAGTCAAATTCCAAGAGTGGACTTCACAGATGTGTTCTCCCCAATTGTGAAGCATAGTTCGATTTGAGCTTTGCTTGGTATTGTGACCATGCATGATTTGGAGCTTGAGCAATTAGATGTAAAAACTTCATTTTTACATGGAGAACTTGAGGAGGATATTTACATGCAACAACCAGAGGGTTTTACAGTCTTAGAAAAAAAGGACTATGTTTGCTTGCTGAAAAAGTCCCTTTACAGTTTGAAACAGTCACCAAGACAGTGGTACAAGAGGTTCGATTCCTTTATGCTTCTCATCATTTTAAAAGAAGTAGCTTTGACAGTTGTGTTTACTTTAAGAAAAATAGTGATGGTTCTTTTGTGTATCTACTCCTTTATGTTGATGACATGTTGATAGCAACAAAAGATAAATGAGAGATAAGAAAGGTCAAAGCCCAACTAAGTGAAGAATTTGAGAAGAAAGATTTGGGACCAGAAAAGAAGATACTTGGTATGAATATTCTCAGATATAGAAAAGCAAGTAAATTGTACCTAAGTCAAAAAGGGTACATTGAGAAAGTTCTTTGCAGATTCAATATACAAAATGCTAAGCCTGTTAGCACTCCTTTAGCAGCCCATTTCAGACTTTCATCGGCTTTGTCTCCACAATCAGATGATGATATTGAGTACATGTCTCATGTATGTTATGGTTTGTTCACGTCCAGATTTATCATATGCAGTCAGTGCAGTTAACAGATACATGGTGAATCCCGGTAAAGAACATTGGAAAATAGTTCAGTGGATTTTAATATACTTACGAGGTACTACAAATGTTTGCTTACAGTTTGGAAAAACTAGAGATGGGGTCATTGGGTATGTTGATGCTGATTTTGCTGAAGACCTTGATAGAAGAAGATCTCTCATAGGTTATGTCTTTACAATCGGAGGTTATGCAAGCAGTTGGAAAACCACTTTACAAACAACAGTTGCTTTGTCTACCACTGAAGCTGAGTACATGGCGATTACTGAGGCTTTTAAAGAAGCTATTTGGTTGAAGGGACTCTTTAGTGAACTCAATGAAGACCTTCAAATCAATACAGTATTTTGTGATAGTCAGAGTGCCATCTTCCTTACAAAAGATCAAATGGTTCATGAGAGAACAAAACATATTGATGTTCGGTATCATTTTGTTCGTGATATTATTGTGAGCAAAATTAATACTCATGAAAATCCTACAGATATGATGACTAAGTCACTTCTTATAACCAAGTTTGAGCATTGCTTAGACTTGATTGGTGTTCATTGTTAAAGTTAAACCCTTAAGGGGTTTTATGGAAGAGGTGGAGAACTTATTCGTTGAGAGTTCGTGATGAAGAACTTGTTCATTGAGAATTCGTGTCAAGGTGGAGATTGTTAGAATTAAGTGACCCGAATTCTTATTTAAATAAAATATAGTGGTAAAATAAAATAAAAGTAAAATCCCTATAGAACTATACTTCTTTTATTTTATTTTAGGATAAGGTTTTTTAAACCTTATTAAACTCCATCTATTTGATATTGATTAGAATAAGGTGTTTCAATCTTACTACACTCCTATTAGAATATGGTTTTACAAGCCTATAAATAGACATAGTCTGCTCCTCTTGTAATTATTCGAATTCAATATAGTGAATTTTCTTTTCCTTTGCCCGTGGTTTTTTCCCAAAAGGATTTTCACGTAAAAATCTGTGTGTTATTTATTTTTATTTCTCTTTTCTTTGTGATATATTGTCATTACCGACATTCTATTTTTTTCAATAACAAGCTAAGATCCATTCGTCTACCAAACTTTGAAGTCGCCTTCACCAATTGTCTTCTCTTACTAGATGAATCCTCAAATCAGGCCAAATCCAAGCGAGTTGGTGTTTTAGATGACCAAAACATTGAAGGGGACTCGTACCATGACTGCTTCGAGTGTGGGCTCGAACCAATTGAATCAAAAAACAAAACTAGAAAAACTTTTCTTTTTTGGGTGAAAACGAAAATTCTTTCTTCTTTAATAGAGATTGATAAAATTTTTATCTTTAAAAATATATTTATAAGTTGAGGATAAATTCTCTCTATTTTTTGGCAGAATATCAATTTCTCAAAAGTTGTGCTAATAGCTCTATTGGTGGCATCTATTTATAGGAAGAGAAGGTAGAGACTTATAAAGTTGTAGAGGTTTGTTTTAAATAGAAAAACAACATCCTATTTAAAGTAGAAGAGGGGTGAACGACTTACCCTTGTATTGCTACTACGGTTATCTCCCATTAATGCTATATGAGGGGTTTTGGGCCTCTCTCACATCGGGTCCAATTACGAGTACTTCTTGGGCCTTTTTAACCTAGTACTCTATAATGTGATCCAACCCGATTAAAATTTTCTATTTCCCAAAATAAACTTTAATATTTACATATTAAATAATTTTCTCATCCCAATTTTACTCTAGTAAAATTTTGACGATTTTACCCTCAGGTAAAATTTCTAGAAAATTCGTTCAATATTTCACAACTCAATATTTTCACTATGATCGAATGATTTATTTTCATTTTCGGGCTTTCAAATAGTCCAAAAACATAAACTCATTCGTCCATCATTTTTTAAGTAATTTTATATAGGATTGCAAATTTCTATTTTCATTTCCATTTCCATTTTTGGAAACCTACATTCATTGCCAAATGGTTCCATTTCTGCATGTTGGGGAAAACCATAATCATTCTTAAATGTTTCCCATTTCTCTTATTTTATTTCGTTCATTTATGGTTTCAACAAGCTAGCCGATGGATTGATTGGACATATATATTTGAGGCTCAAATGATTTATAATTAAATTTCAAATTTTTTCCTATTAATTATAAACTCATTTAGTCATGAAGTCATTCCACTATAGTGTCGTGACAGAGCTCTCCCTAACGACATACCATTACAAAAGCAACTACTCAGTGCTCGTCCAATGATCTTGTCATAAATGTGTTACCTTCATAGGATATCCTTGATCTTTTTGGGATAATATTCGTTCTCCCAACATGATCTTATTTTATCTCATGGTACCCATTACATCTTCCTTCATGAAAGTTAATCACTATCAAATAGTGATCAAGTCATCCATCACAAAGACGGACGACTCGTGGTCACGTTTACTTTTCATCAACTATGTAATGCCAATGAGAGGATATTATTTACCCATGTTTTGGGCTATGGATTCCACTGTTTTGAATGATGCTACATATTACAGAAGTCGTACACCCAATGCACCAGCTTTCAGTTCCTTGTCTATTTAAACTCAGGCTTTTACTTACATCAAACTGTACGAGTCACACATACATAGTCCGCCATCCGCTAGGTATGTCACACTATGAACGTCACAAGTGAATAAATCCATAAACTGATTCAAGATCTATTTTGCTTGGGTCCTATCTGATGTACTATCAGTCACATTTATGTCTCTATCTTCTGGGAGTCATTCGCTCCAATGCCATAATGTATCTCCCAATTAGACTTAATAGATGACATATTAGTCTTTCAATTGGTTTGCTCATTTCTGATTAAACTAAGGACATATTTAGGTTCGCCTACTAATACAAGTTATCTTTTTGTACTACGATCAGACCACGTAATATCGCTTAGTACTAGTTAAACATTAGACAACCAATGAGCAACATTCGCTTCCATTTTGATTTGCATGCAAAAACCAAAAAATATACAAAGCATTAATATAATTTATGAATAATTTTATTAACCAATCTTTTCGAAAAAATTACAAGTGTATTTAGACGAAAATACTACACTCAAGGCATCAGATCCAACACCCCAAGTATGTCAATGTTGATATAACTATTGTGTTTAATATCTCTAATATTGCTTTTTTGGACAGTGAAAACGTTGTCCTTGTTGGTAAACTAGAACCTGAAGATAGCCCTAACATGAATACATCTCTGACGCCTCATGGGACCAATCTGAGCCAAAGAAAAGATATATTTTGGATGTTTCTAACCAAGATTTTCCTCTATTTGTTGACCTTTTGGAACCTAAAGCAAGAATGGAACCTATGTCTATTACTAACCCATCTCTAAAGGTTTACACTAGGAAAAGAAATATAGGAGAATGTTCAAGTGCAACCGTGTTGCCACCCCCCACTTTCAGAAGATGTTCCCCTCCAACTGTTGGTTCGTTGCCAATTGCTTCCTCTCAAGTTGCCACCTCTAATGCCCTTGACCTTCAGGCACAAAATTTTATTGCTGATAATAATATTGTATCTGTGATCTCACAACCACCTACGCCTACCCATTGTTATTTGCTTCTACTTCTATTGAATTTTATTTTTGTTTCTACTATTTGGAATTTCAAGGGATTCGAGAGTCCCCTAACATTATATCATTGCTCCCAACTTATTTCAAGATTTAAGGTTGATTTTTTATTTTTTATGGAAACTAAGGCCAATGGTTTAGCAGTACCCTCAATAGAAAAAGAGTTGAAAACCTTAGGAAATATTTGGGTCTCGAGTTAGGGAAAACCCAAAAAAAAATGGAACTCTTCAACAACTTACTTGATAAGATAAACACAAAATTAGCTTCCTTAAAGTTTAAGTGCCTCTCATCAAGATGAAGACTCACTCTGATTAAGTCTACTCTCTTCTCTATTCTTCTTTACCCCATTTTTGTCTTTAAGGCCCCCTTGTTATATACGAAGATATTGATAGAAGAATTGTATCCTTCTGGTGGGGATATGATCCAAATACTAGGAAACTTCACACTTGTAATTGGGACACCTTGTGTGCTCCCACCTCTCAAAGTGGAATTGGCATCCCTAAAATGAGTCCTTTCAACGAAGCCCTCCCTCTCAAAAGTTGATTGGCATAACCTCACAAGCACTGCCTACTCACGAGAGTTTTCAATGCAAAATAATGTACCAATGTAACACCCCTAACCCGTTTCCATTGCCGGAATATGGTTATAGAGCATTACCGTACAATCAGAAACATTTAAACTTTATATCATTCAATTGTTTAATCATATTATAAATCATTCATAAACATGCATATTGAGCCCTCGAGGCCCTAAAAATAACTTAGAAGCAATTAGGGACCAATTGAAACAATTTGGGAAGTTTAGGAAAAAGTCAAAAAATTTTTGAAAATATGGGTCACACGGCCGTGTGGCCAGGTTGTGCCTCACACGGCTGAGACACATGCCCGTGTCTCAGGCCGTGTAACCTTTGAACTAGGGACACACGGCCATGTCCTAGCCCATGTCCTTACCCTTGTAACTCTTTGAGTTGCCCTACACACCTGTGTGACAAGCTGTGTAACTCACTGACTTGCACCCTAATGAAATCGTCAAATGACACACAGCTGTGTCACCAAACCGTGTGCCTCACACTGCTGAGTCACATGCTCGTGTGGACCCAAATTTACCTAAAATCAAGCCATTTCAAAACCATCCATGCATGAACATTTAGACCAATTATGCACACTTTCAAAGCACCAAAACCTCATCTAAACACACATATTTTTGCCACTTCCAAAACCTTAATTCAACTAACCAATATGTCAATCAAGGCACCACAATTAATATCCAAATAACGCATACATAAACAAGTTCATATGACAAATTTCATGTATATAAATCTAGTCCATTTAGGTACTAAAACATACCACATTCAACCATTTCCAAACCATTCAAGACATACCATAATAGCCTCATACTATTATGTACCTAAAACACATCACAATTGACCATTTTCAAGCCAACAAATTGTACCAACAAGCCATACACTTTAATTGTCAAAAACTGACCAAAAGGACTTACCTAAACAAGCATTATAAGTCCATCAACCATACATAAACATCAAGGCACAAACATGCTCAATTACCATTTTCAAACTATCATCATAATGCCAAGAGAACCTTATCAAAAACCACTTTAAAGTAACCAAAATCACACATATTGGGAAAGCATCAAGGTGTACCAAACCAATATAGTTTTCCAAAGCTTATACATACCAAAACACCATTAACACATGCACCATAATACCATTACAAATCACCCTACACGTGCCATTATAAACCTTAGCCAAATTACTAAAAATTAACCAAATTGTCCACTGGATAGTGTGATAGATCTCCAACGAACTTTCAACCGATCGAGCTTCCGATAATCTGTATAGCAAAGGAAAATAAATAACTACGTAAGAAATGAATGCTTAGTAAGCTCATTTAGCTTTAAACATAACATAATATTTCAATAATAAACTTTATGGAATAAATATAAACCTTTACCAATGTCATAAGATTAATAAAGCCTATATAACACCATCAAACTCACGAGTTAGCATACTTGTTAGTGATATATATGAAATCAACCACATATATATAAACATAACATTTAATTTATCATCATTACCAGACAATAATGTTTCATTCCATTTGCTTACTTATCATTTCCAAATGCTTAGTATAAGCCTAAACAACATCATCAAATCACATGTTAGTGCATTGGTCCATAATATAAATGAGTTCATCCATAGCATAAGTAGATTTTCCATATATAAGTACATCATTTAATTCATCAATCTTTTTATAACATCATATCACATCTCAATTGTGAACTTACCATTTCATTCATTTTTCTTACCTGTTGAATCGTCTAGAATTACATAGGATACTCGGGAAAGCTCACATGAAGTGTGCTTTTACATATAACTGTAACATTTCTTTTACATCAATGCTAACATGAGCTGTGAAATAAGCCTGCTCACACGAGTTGTAATTCGGAATGTAAGCTATATGATCCTGCTCACATGAGCTGTGGAGAATCCGCAACAAATGCAGGACCTCAGCCATTGGTAGGACATTCAAGACCAGCACCCGAAAATAAAATCCCTAATGACATGTCATTTGTATCCTAAAAATTCTTAAGGTTCAATCGGGACTCGATATCCGTCAATTCGTCATAATGTGGATACATTCATATATATATAGATTCATTTACATTAAAAAATAACAAAGTAACAATCAATTTAAATAACATATACGTGATAACCATTCATATGAACTTACCTGGCTAAATTGCAGCAATAACTAATTATATTGGCTATTTGGTAATTCTCTTCTCTTCGATTTTCCACTCGTTCTTGATCTAAAATAATAATTCCATTCAATTCACTAATTCTAATAGAAAAATCAATTCATATTATGCGTTAAGTCCTTTTGACATTTTACAAAATTACCCATAATGTTTTACTTTTATTCAATTTAGTCCTTGAGCCCAAAACATGCAAATTAACCATTTTTATTAAATTTCATGTTTACTCGAAATGTTTAGAACCCTATTACAACCCATATTTACTGTTAATTTACAGCAAGTCCTTGTACTTTTACTAATTTCACATTTTAGTCCTTAAACATTAAAATTACCAAAAAACTACTTTAGAAAATAATCCTATCTAGCAACCAAGCTTAAGATTGTACTATAAAGTTTCAAAAACATCTCAAATTCATCGATGGTAAAATTCTAAAATTTAATGATTTAACAAATTGACCCCCATATTAGTTAGATTAAGCTAATACGAGCCTAAAAACATAAAAATTATTAAAATGATATAAAAACACATACCATGCACCCAAAATCAATTTGGCCGAATGGTTTGCCTCCCTTCACCATAGTTGTTCGGTTGAAACAAAAATAAAGAATGAGAAGATGATCTTTTAAGTTAGATTATTTTAGTTTTAATTATTTAATTATTAATATAACCTTTAAAATTTATAAAATTTACCATGCAACCTATGCATGATTATCCATGTAACGACCCCAAATTCTCGAGTCAACGCTCGAGTGTTGACTAAGGTTGGCGACGGATAAATTTATTTTGGGATTGGGTTTTGTTGGAATTAATTTGGGTGAATTTTGGACCATTTTATAAGAAATTAAGAATGTTGGAAGCTTGTATGAAGTAGGAGGAAGATGGATGGCTAATATGGTGATTTTACCATTTTTGAATAAAAGATGGTTTGGTAGATTGAGGTATGGGATAAAGTGGATTTGTCCCTATTTTTCCTATAATCACCTTATTGTTTTTTTTTCTTTTTACATTTCTTCATTTTTTTCTTCTTTTCTCCATCTATTTTTCCTTAGCAAGTTATGTAGAGGGAGATAGATTTGAGTGAGTTCTCACCAGTTCTTTTTCATCCTCCAAATCTCAAAGAAGGTAAGGGTCTTGATCTATTTTTTTTTAAAAAGTTCCATGGAAGAAAGAAAAATATCTATGTTCATCAAGGATGAAGGTGGAGGTTTTTGGGTGTTTGGAAGGGTTTGAGTTTGAGGAAGTCTCTACCCACCTTCTTATATTTTATTTTTTATTTATTTAAAGTATATATTTTTACATCCTATCAACTCTTATTTTTTGTGGGAAATCTTGTGTGTTACATGGTTATTAGTTAAAGAGAGTGGTGAATCTTCTAATGCTAAGGATAAAGGCAAAGTGCTGGAGAGCTAGGCAAGAAACTTTGTTGGTGTTTTTCTATCAAGGTGGTACCCTCTAACTCTCCTATACTTCTTGATAAGTCATAAATATGATGCTTGTGTGATAATGCATGCATGTTATATGTCTTTGGGTGGAAATCTTGTTTGGATGATTTAAAATGAAGCTAAAAACTTAGTTGTGAAATCTGCGAGAAACAAATCATTACATGAACAGTAAGTTTGAAAATTCACCATAAAGTTTTTAAAAATAATTAAGAAGTTACTATACATTGTTCTAACCGCGATTCAGTCTAGTTTCGTTTAGAACAAACAGAGATTGATTTTGATTTTGATTTTAAAATATATTAATTTTTGAGTGTTGAAAGGTCATAAAAATCTGACAGCAGAATGCTTATAAAACAGATTTAGCAGTGACTTTGAAAAATCACCAAAAATTTCACAAGATAAAATAGGAAGTGAGCTTTATATCTCTATAACCGTACAGAAGTCTAGTTTTGTTTAAAACAAACGATGCTTGATTTAGAGTTATTTATTAAGAGTTATTAATTTTTGAATGAGAAAAGGTCAGAATGTCAAGGTAGTAGACTGTCACATCTCATTAGTTAATATTTTAGCTGGAATGATAAGCAAGTTGAAACGAGTATAAGACTTGAATGTTATGGTTGTATTTTTGTGATTATATGTTTGATGCTTTGTTTACGCTCAGCCTTCGGGCTTTAACCTAACTAGTGGTCATGAGTGACACTCAAGATAACCCTACGGACACCAGAGATTATTTGACTAGTGGCCATGAGTGGCGCGGGACTATCCGTATACTCGATTACTTGAGCAGTATGTGCAATCTATGTAGCATCCTGAAATATGGCCTAGTCGGAACAGTGGTTTTAGGACCACAAATTCGACAAGGAAAATTTTATTTTATTATATTTTTATGGTCTAAAATTTCACGGAATGATTTCGTGAAAATTTTGTTCAAAAATTTCGACGTTTGGGCACTCAATTTAGTCAAAAGGACTAAATTGTAAAAAAGTGCAAAACTTGAGTTCTAGAAGCTAGAGGTGTCCAATTGTTATGAAATTTTAAATTGGAGGTCCTTCGGTAATTAGACCATTGGTTAAATTGTGGATAAAAATGGACATGAGAAAAGTGAAATAGGATATTTTTAAGTTTGGGGCATTTTGGTAAATTGGTAATTAAATGGACTAAAAGACAAAATAAAAGCCAAATTTCTTGTCCATCTTCAAGCTATGGCCGAATTTTAAAAGGGGAAACCATGGGTAGGGTTTTTCAAGCTTCCAAGCCTCATAGTAAGTGCATCCAAACCCCGTTTTTAATTTTTAGGGTTCATATTTGGAAAAATACCCATAGGTGAAATGTGTTTATTTTGATGTTTTATGGTAGAACATTAAGCTTGAAGTTATGTTAAACAACTTTTGCTAAGCGATTTTAAGTGAAAACGAGTAAAACGACATAATTGGTAAAAATACCTAATGTTCATAAGCAAACGTTAGAGTGGGAATTTGATGTTTCCATTGAAGGGAAAGATGTTCAGCATGTCAGAAAACATAAGAATAAGGGATAAAGTTTACTTTTCGAGCTTTGGGGGAAAAAGTGTAAATATGTAAAAGTTTAGGGGTAAAATCATAATTTTACCAAAGTTTGAGTCAAGGATTGTTTTGATGAATGTGAGTATTAAATAAGCTAAAATTGCAATTATAGATCAAGAGGAACGAAATCCGGAGTTAGACCAGGGAAAGAAAAAGGTTGAGGACTAAGTTGCTAGATTTGATCATATTTTGTACCAAGGTAAGTTTACAGTAAATAAATGTAATATTTAAATAATTATTATTAATTTTTTTTATTTTCCAACAATTATGTACTTATTTCATGAAATTATTTAATGTTGACTCAAGTATGAGATGACAGAGAATCAACGTTAAAAAGTCTCGTTGAAACATTAGGAATGTATCAGATACAAATGTCATGACATTAAGGGAATGAGATCTGATGTAAGACCATGTCTGGGACATGGCATTGGCATTATTGAAGTTATGAGAGGTCCCATGTAAGACCATGTCCGGGACATGGCGTTGGCATCGAGAGGTGAGGTCCCCGGTAAGACCATGTTTGGGACATGGCATGAGCACCGATATGAGAACTCCCATGTAAGACCATATATGGGATATGGCATTGGCAGTACAAGAAACATCTCATGTAAGACCATATTTGGGACATGGCTTTGGCATGTTGTTATCAGACAGGAGACCCAAGTATCCTTAGTATTTCAAGTAGTTCAACGGGCTAGTAAACAGACTATGTTACATGAAACTTCAGGTAAAAGCATAATAAACAGATTCAGGTGAGTTATAAGAGTTAAGAATATCTCAGTTATAAGTTGAGAAAGAAATTTCAGCAAGGGAGAAGTAAGTTATGATTATGAGTTATTCAAGTAAGCAAGTAAGTAAACAAGTAAGAGAGTAAGTAAAGAAGAAGCAAAGACCATGATATTTGATGATGATTTATGAGTATAATTATTTATGATAAACGTTGTTATTTATTTGCTTGTAAATTTACTAAGCTTTACACTTACTCCCATTATTTTCCTTCTTTTTTATAGTATTGTCAATCTAATTCAGGGATCGTAAAGAAGTCGGAGCTCGTTTCACACTATCAACAGACTAACTCGGTATTTTGTGATTGGAAACATTTTAAGTTATGACATGTATAGGGACTTAGTCATTTTGTATGCATGTTTTTATGATATGGCTAATGAATAGCTATTGAAATGGCTATTTAAGAACATGTTTTGATGTTATGTGTGCCTAAATGATAGTTAATACAAAGAAGTTATAAAAGAGTAAAAATTTGCAATGGAATAGTTTTTGGACAGCAGCATTGATATGATTTTGAAAAATCACTAAAAATAGTAGAAATGGAATTAGAGAGTGAATGAGATATATAATTAAATATTATCAAGTCTATTTCACATGAAATAAACGGTGTGAGCAAAAGAATTTTATATTATGAGATATTTGAATTTTAGTCAAAAGGGCATAATGGTTTTGAAGTCCCTATTCTGAATTTAGAAAATCATTAAAATTGTAAAGAAATAATTATGAGTCATAATTTATATGTCTAGATTTATTAGTGAGTCTATTTTCAGTATAAATAAGCAGAAGGACCATATGAAGTTTGTACAATGAGATAATTGATTTTTAGTGAAGAGGGTCAGAACTGTCAAGCAATGAAATAGGAGAGAATTTAATGAATAAACTGTACTATTTGGCTAAACTAAAAATTCTGGAAATTTTATTATTAGAAGATATACGAGTCTAGTTTCATGGAAAATTTACGGATCGAAATTTTGAGTTTTTTAACTCGAGTTATAATTAAATTAGTGACTATTACGCGATTGAATATTTTTATTGTGAACAGTAAAATAAATTATTTTGATTTGTTTAAGTATTCAGAAAATTTTTAGTGTTTCTGGTTTGGACCCAAATCATTTTCGTTGCATGTTTTAGGGTCTCGAGGGCCATTTTTGGGGACATATTGATTCAAACGTGAGTGAATTAATTTTAAAAGCAAATTTTTATGCTCCGAACTGGTAAGTTAAATCAAATAACGCCTCGTGCTCGACTCCGGCAACGGTCTCGGGTAAGGGGTGTTACAATCTAACAAGTTTGAAAAGTTTGATATGCAAGCGATTTGATTATGTAGATTTAATGAGTCATGATTTAATTATTCGATACTCATGTCATGTTTCTAGGTATACATTTGATTTGCATGCTTATATTTATGAATTGCTTGAAGTATGGTAGATTTGTTGTGTACCACTGAGCCAGTAAAGCTCAGCCTTCGAATTGTCTCAATGTTTAGATTTGTAGACTTTTGTTCGTGTCCGAGAAACATCATCGACGAGAGACTCCTAGCATCACGTTTTTAGAGTATAATACCTTATCTATTAGTGGGCATTGTACTCCTAATGCCTTGTATTTTTTTGTAGGTTTGTAACTCATTTATCATTTTTGTTATTTTGACTATTTTGATATACAATGATATCGAAGCTCCACATATATTGTATAACTACTTTTATTACTATTTTCAGTATAACTATGTATGGTATTTTCTCTTATATAAAATGTATTTCAATGTTTTAAAAAAATTTTGAAAATTTTGCTGGGTTACTTCGGTGACCTGATGTATCGCCTTAGTATTCAAGTACTCCGTATTTGGGATTACGGTGTTACAATCCACTCACTTTAACTATGGTATAATTACCATTCAAGTCCATTAATTCACCTTTTCAATTCTAATTGATCCATTTAATTAATAGAATTCAACTTTTGTAGCTTTTACAATTTAGTCCTTTTCAATTAATTAACTATCTAGATATTAAATTTTCTTAACAAAACTTTAATACAACCTTAATAACACTCCATGAATATTTAATGAAATATTTTTGGCTCGGTTTATAGAAATGAGGTCCCGATACCTCATTTTCTAAAACCACTTGACTTTAGGGTTATACCAGTTGAACATAATTATTCGTTCAAACAGCATAAATTGCCAATTCAGAATTTATTTTAATACCATAATTGACTCGTAAATAATAAATAATAACATTTACGAACTTACTCGTCGGATTTGTGGCCCTAAAACTACTATTTCCAACATCACTGAAAAATAGACTGTTACAACCAACTCCCCCTTTGAGTTTGTCAAAACCAAATCTTCTAACTCCTGGGTATGAAAACAACACTCTCATTAGAAGAGACATATGCAACAAGGGTAAAGAAGTCCAACTCTGGAGTGGCCAAAACAGTTGGATTTCATCTAATCCACTTCGGTCGCTTATTTGCACAGTATCACATTAAGAATCTAACCTTAGGCCAACACCTTCATCCTTCCCAACAGGTTTACAATTGACCAATCAAAGGCCTTGGACCTCCTTGACCTTGGGAAATTTGCTGATCTAATCAACAAAACTATTCAATGCGGACCTGATAAAATTGTCTGGAACAACTTTACCAAAGTTATCCAGGAGCTACTTCATATGCCCCCAACAGGCTGCATGGAAAAATCTCTAGCACCTAAAGTTGAATTCCTTAATGCCATGCACCTTTTGGATTATATGGTAAAAAAGAAACAACCTTATTTTCAAAAAATCCAATCCATTTCCTCTAGCTTCAATTAAAGTAATCTTAAAAATGACTTAAGCAACCCTTAGTTCCTTCTCAAGCAACATTTCTCCCACTCCTAACCAAAGACTTCATGGCCCTCGTGATGATTACCTCCACTCCTCAGTGAGAGCTCTCCCTTTTCGTTGTCCAAACAAAAGAAAACTAATAGGAAGAGCTACCCTCGCCCAAGGCCCTAACGACCTTCAAATTATATATGTTCATGGTTTCAAATCTGTTAGCAAGCTCTTGTACGCATCCTCATCCTCAGAGCTATTATATTTCTCCTTAGACCTTTTAGTTTCAATCAATGCAGGTTAATTAGTGCTAACAAAAAATGGAGAAATATATCATGGGACACTCCAAAGTAGGATGGAAACTGCAACCAGCCTTTCAAGACATCTAACTCCTCCTCCAAGACGTCAAAATTATTCTGCAGTCTTCAAGAAATTGCAAGACGATGAGAGAAACTACCCGCTAGGCTAAGACTGCTTTAGAAACATTTATTAGTTTTACTAGGCCCTATTTCTTTCTTGCCTTGTACAAAAAAGATGACTCAAAAACGTAAAATTTAGTCATTACATGTGAAGTAGTAAAATTAGTGGGGTAAGGGTTTGGGCGTGTAAAAGGGGCAGAGGATTTTCCTCCAAAACCAACTTGCTAGCAAATTAATGGAGATCGATTAAAAAACAAATCAAATTTAATTTTATCATTTTCAAACAGATTTAGGTCTGGTACGTGTGTCGTGTACAAATCTAAAATACATGTACTATTAAAATGAACGAACAGGTTTGTCATTAAGCTAACCTTAATGGCCTCTTACTATATTTTAGTATGAAACAATTCTAATGGAAAATGGGAAGAGGAGAAGCAATAGAGGTGGCAAGATGAGTGGGAGAAGAGAACTTTAGGGATATGTCAATTATAATATTATCTATAGAGAAGGGGACCTTTGTAACTATCTCAAGATAAGTAGATTTACTCTAAATCCGACCCTGACATTTTTCTTTTTAAATTAATCTTTAAAAAATAGACCCTATCATATTGACTCAGGCTAGAACTTATCAATTTTTAAGGGGGTGTCATCCCTAAGTATTAATGCATCAAATATAAGTCCTAGCTTTCATCTAATGTCTTGGATAAAGATATTATGGTACACTATGATGTGAGTTGAAAATATTTAAATTTTATGTAGAAAAACTAATAAAGCTTTAGATAAAATGGCAAAGTTGAAATTTTAGGAACCTTTGTATACCATGAGTTCTTTATTAGCAAACTGTTGTCTATGTCAATTGTGTGGGTGAAAAAGAGTTTTTTAAATATATAATAAATTATATGGATAATTTTTATTATTTTAAAACTTTAAAATAATTCCATTTGAGTTTTTTTCAATTCTCAACGTTACTCAGTCAAAGACAACAAATTCAATCAAGAGTTTTTATAATAGTATTAGGTTAACTTCCACCCACTATGTGGGTAACAAAAGAATTTTTTTCTTTATTCCTTATATTTATAATTATTTTATATAAGTGAGAAATATTTTTTTAAAATTTATTTTTCAAAAGAAAGACAAAATGAAATAAAATTATAATTTTAACAAAATAATGTAATTTTTAAGTTGATGGTTCCTTTTAGTGAACTAAGAGGTTATTTTAGCTTGAGTTTTTATTAAATTAAAAATTTAAATATTTTCTATAATAATTTTATTTATTTTTAAAATTTATTTAATTAAATTGGTGTCATTGAATCGTGACATCAAATTTAATTATATTTATGTAACAAATATATTTATAAAAATGGATGTAAAAACAAATGAACCTTTGGTTGGAATGGTAAAATAAAGATTTTAGGTTCAAATTCCATTATGTGTATTTTTCTTTTAATCTATAAAAGATGTAAAAGGATAAAACTACCCTCAAAATAATATAATATCCTTTGTAAAAACAATGATATTTTAGTTATTACTTAATTGGGTTAGTGCCCGATTGACTCATAACACCGACTCGATTAAGTGCTTAACATATAGTATAAATAGATAAATAATTTTAAAGAATGCTCTTAATGTTTCATTAATAAAATCTTTAAATAGCGTGTGAAACTTAAATTTCAAATTTTGAATTTGGATAATATGTGAATGCTTAATTTTAAAATTTCTAAAAAATATTAAATTAGACATATTTTTATAAAATAAATAGACAGAGAATAAAGAACAAAGAGAGAGCGTATTTTATTGATTAATGGGATGATTACGATACTTAATCGAGTCTCTATTTATAGGCACAAAAGTATAAAAGAAGTAGAGATCTAATTTTAATAACTATTAGAATTTAAAATACACCAAAACTTTATCTTGATCATGATGGACATCCACTTAATAAGATATTCATAACACTCCCCCTTGGATGTCCATTGGTAGATAATGTACCTCATTAAAATCTTATTAGGAAAATCCTGTGGGATGAAAACCTAATGAAGGAAAAATAGTACACAATATATAATACGCATAATATGCTAACTCATTAAAAACCTTACCAGGAAAACCCAATGGGACAAAACCTCAGTTATGGGAAAAAGAGTACAACGTATATTTACTCTGTTAGATAATTATAGTCGATGATAACATCACTGTTTACATCGCTAGTCCAAAACCGTACATGAGATTTTCACCTCATACGGCTCCTCGTGGGTCACAAATAAATTTTAGGACCGAATCAGTATTATTTATCTTCGTATGGTTGTAGAATAGATAGAGAAAAAATAGATTGGAAGGTCCAAAATTATACCAATGGAATTCTGTCTGCTATATTCTGAAGAATAAAAAATAAGTGCTTCTGAATTGATCTCGCCCGTTCCCCCTCATGAAAACATCACATACTTTCTCATATTCTACATATTCAGTCTTGAATACTAGTTTTTCAAATGACTATTTGAATATATTGCTACGCATTTATATCACCATTCTTTTGAAAATCATGAGTGAGGGAAAATTTTGGGGAAATATATTTTGATCTCTTTAGGAGTTTCAACAATAATCATAGCAAACTTTAAACACGATCCTTCTATAAAAATACAAATAGGTATTTTGGATCATTTTATAATCCTCTTTCAACTACTATTGACTAAGTCAAATTTACCACATATGTTCAATTATTTCAATTCATATAAATGAATAATTTCCCAAGAATTTCAATATGCTTTTAGCATTCTAAATCCTTCAAGGATTTTAATATAAACTTTATTATATAGTGATCTATAAAGGTCGTAACAACAACCATTAGACGCAAGTTAAATCTTTTATGAATTGTCAAAATTATATGTCTAAAGGTTATTGCATCCACCACAAAAGAATATTATATCTTTTTATAATCAATACCAGTGCTTAGTGAAAAAACTCATATTTTTATTCCGTTTTTACAAAACTACTTCATTTGCACCCTCATTGGCTTTATACCTAGATATTTGGACTACTGCTCCAAAAACTCCACAAATTTAATTGTACCTGAGTTGCATCTTTCTATTTTGATCAATTTATTCCATATCTGTATTTCTCAATAGATTTATTCAAGATCCTCCTTTTATTTCATTATTTCAATAATAATATTGCATGCAAAATTATTGTCGATCACTTTTATTATTTGGTTTCACATTTTCTCAAATTGACATAACTTATCGAGATATCTTATTTTCATTATTTTAAAATTTAGTTTCGTGTACTGAATCTCTTTTAGAGTTTTACTTATTAGTTATATTTTGATTCTCTTCGAGCACCCGCTTTCACTATATGACCATCTAGAAGAATTTTCATCTTTGGAATCGATCAAAAATTATTTATTCTAACCGATTGTTCTATTGGGACTTTTGGTACAAATTAAATATTAAGTTGATTATTCTCATTAATTTTGTAAATACATATGATAGTTAACTTGTAATGAGTTATCATTGTTAAACTTTTGGTTCAAATTACTCCCCTAACTCATTACAAGTTATTATTTCTCTCCCCCTAATGTCGGAAAACTATCGAATCAAAATTATAATCACAAATAATATCATAATTGAATCTCCAATGCATTCAAAACATCTAATAATACAAAGAAAGTTGTAATTAATATATATTCACAACTTTCTTTAAGGATTCACTTATCTTTGTGCATTGTGGTGGAGCAATTGAAACATATACACACATACAAAAATTCAAAGATGAGAAATATTTAGCTATTGATCAAAAACCAATTGTAATGGGGAGTATTTATAATTTATTGGCTTGATGCGTACAACACGTAAATCAACATAATCTCATGTTGAAATAGAAAGTTTAATTCTCATAAGTAATGGTTTAAACATTAATCAAAGGTGTTCAATCAATAATTTCTCTAAACCATTATGCGCAAACTTTTACAAAAGTTTTTCAAACTCAATCAATAAAAGACTGAGATATAAACTCATCGGTATTAACAAGATGAATTGTCTTAATTGCATGATCTGAAATTAATTATTTAAACAAGCAATCTTACAAATGACAGGTTGCAAATTGATAACATATATGTGATTATTTTGTAGATGCATCTACCAAAATCATATAATATTAAAACCATCCACATAGTGGATGAATGGGCTCATATTCGTTTCAGAAATGCAAGACAATAAATCTCAACTTTTGCTAGTGAGTTTCTAATAATCAATTTTCATTGAGAACAAACAACAAATGAGAATTCTTTAAATTAAAGAATCTTTTGTTCTTTAATGAATGTTCATATGAATTCTTAATTAATTTTCGCATTATATATGATCAGGACGGTCTAACTGGTCACGCCAAGTAGTAAATGCATTTGTATCAGTAAACTTCTAGTTTACTTTAACATGTGTTTGAATTGTACTAAATTGTAACAAATTAATAATTTTACTATCATTCCTTTTACTTTGTATCCACATATAAGTACTATTGTGACATTTACTATTGAAAATGTCTAAATCAATGTGAACATTATAATGCCACTAAGTCAACAAAATTAATATAATTTCCAAACAATTATATGCAATATTCGCTTCAGGGAATATGCCAGAATCTTCAAATATCTAAAAAAAAAAATTGCAACCTTAGGTGCATCCAACCATAACGAGTTTTAGATAGAATTATCATATTTCATTGCTCATAAATAGATCTTTCACAAGTAAAATATTTTGCTTCCAACCCCTTAATGGGGATGATAACAAAAGAAGATCACAAAGATTAGAAAAAAAATATAAATTGATAACTCAATCCTCTCTTTTCATCTTTTCAAAATAGATATTTATAGCAATAGTGATTCATATGAAATATAATATTTTCCTCATTCACAATCTCAATATAAGATCCATTATAAATATCTTTTAAAACTAATAGATTAACCATCACAAGATATTAATATATTATCTCTATTGGAGCTTTAGACTAATTTTGTACTATCAAATATTGGAATAATATTTGTCTGCTTTAGTACCAAATAAGATAAATATTTTCATCTATAATGATAAAATTTATTACTACATTCTCATATCCTTCCTCAAAGAATATTAATAGAAACAAAATATTTGGGCATATGCCAAATATATGGCCAATAATCTTGCATATCACATTCATAACATAAGTTATCTTTACCCTTTGAAGAGTTATCTTGAGAACTCTCATTGTTCTCTTATTTATTACTATGTTCCCACTTTTAGTGGTTCATGATTATATATTTTATTTTCTTTATGTTTGCATTCACTTTAGGGAATGAAATAAATCTGTTAGGACATACTTCTAAACCCCTCCATTGATTCTTTATTTCATAATCACCATCGCAAAACATGCATGGATTTTAAATCAAAATTTATCTATTCATGTTGTAATGATTAGTCTCCAATCACATCCTCAATTACAAAAAAAATCATGATCTCTATATTTTCATTTTTCATAATTGTTATGTACTGCTACATTCACTTCAGGGAATAAAGCAAAACTAGTGGGAAGAATTTCATAGTTTTTCATTAGTAACTTATTATTTTGCTTAGTCACTAAAAGGTATCAGATCGTTCGAAAATACTGTTAAAGTCATTTTCACAATATTGCTACTACAGAGCAAGTTATATATTTCAATCATATAGTGCAATGTTTCCTTGGGAATATATATAATACAAATACATGAGTATCTCATGTTATTTCTATATATGGTTTTAATGTAAAACACATGAAGGTTTTATTCAACTTATATCTTCTTGATCTAGAAAATAATATTATATTTTACAAAATTTTGCATCAAAAGGAGGTAAAATATTAGCTCTTAAAGAGCTTTTACAATTTGATGCAATATTAGCTCTTCAGAGCATATAATCATTTTATTATATAACATTAATGAATGATTAATTTATTTTAAATAATATACATTTTTGCAATTATTTTTAACATGAATGATAAAAATTTCTAATCTTCTAAAATTTTATTTATTCATATAAAATAAAATGAATAGGTATAAATAAAATATATATTAAACATAACAAATAATAAATTCATATTAGTAATAAATCATTGTGGTTTGATAATATATATTTTTATATACCATAACACAATAAAATACAAAATATTATAATGTCAAATTAAAATAACTTTATAGCTATAAAGGTTTAAACATAAACATTTTCTAACCTCCACCTCTTATGACATAATTTCATTTCAAATTTTACAATGATATGAAATTATCACGATGAGGTGAATATCACAAAGTTCATGACAAGTAAGTATTTTTACTCATATTCCGCAATAATCATATATATTAATCAAAATCAAAATTAAACAATCAATTCTATTAAAAATAATAAAAATATTTATCTCCACATAAAATCTCAATAACTAAATGCATGAAGGATTTTATAAATTCATAGAGATATGGATAGTGAATTATATAAGTTGAACTTTTAATAGAAATCAAATCAAATTTCAAAAGAAGTTGATTAGATTGACTTACTTTACCATGGATGAGAAGTAGTGATTATAAACATCTTTTGTAATGAAGAGAAAGAGATCATCCCAAGCAAATATCAAAAGCGACTTTGAGAATGGATCTTATTTCTCGATTTCATATAGATAACAATATCAAATCTTTCACCATCCTTAAGAACAAAAAGTAAAATAAGTTAATTAAAACAATGATAATGTATAATGAAAGAAGAATGAAAAATAATAATCAAATATGAAACATTAAATAAAAGAAACCTCTTGTAAAACTTTGCATCTTACCGTCAAAGATATTGGAAATCGTGGAGGATAAATTTGATCGTCGATAAAAGGAACTATCACTTTGAGCAAGATCGTGCTGATAACATATTATAAAATAAATAGACAAAGAGTAAATAGCAAAGAGAGCGCATTTTATTGATCAATGGGATGATTACAATGTTTCATCAGAGTCTCTTTTTATAGGCATAAGAAGTATAAAAGAAGTAGAGATCTAATTCTAATAACTATTAGAATTTAAAGTACACCAAAACTTTATCTTGATCATGATGGACATCCACTTAATAAGATATTTATAACAATATTAATATTTTTTTATACTTTTTCAAATATATATTATAGTGAAACGTAACTAATTTATTAATAATATATGCAATTTATTCTTACAATTTGAAACACCCCAAAACCCGGCCCAGAAGTTTCGACCAGTTTTTGAAGGTCACATTGGCCACCAAAAGTGGCGGAAATGAAAACTCTAATTCAAACAAAGAAAAATTTTTGTTAACACATTCTGCTTTTTAATTTAGCAAATTAAATAAAACTTATTTATATTTTGAAATAGTATTTAATTGACCATAGGTCGTTTCTCAATAACGTATGAGCTTTGGAACAATAGCAGTAAGCCTAATTAAAATTCGTGCGCGAAACTTTCAAAATGTTGTTCAAAACTGAAAACATGTAGTGTAATGAAAAGTTCAAACCCACCCATACCACTGTTTGTATAATTGCCTTACAAATAATCTTAAAACCAACCGTACTAAACTTACGGAAATTTTAATTAACCGACTAACACCAAAACTTTCTGAGATCTCCGATGTGCCGAATCCAGAGCTTAACCAAGCAAATTACCTAAAAAGAATAGACTGAAAGGGAGTGAGCTATGCGAGGTTAGTGTGAGTCTTGAAACTAAGCAGGTAGAACAGGTTGAGACAGAATTTAACAAATGTAAATAGAGTAACAAAATTGCTTGCAATTGGAAATTCTACTGAATCAACTTACTCGCAAAATCAACGTTCATAACAAATGTACGAACCGAAAACACGCAGAACTACACAGATCTATATCATGCATTATACCTTAACATAATAACGTAACACCTTATTACTAATGATCTAACATTCATACTCAAATATAAAACCCACAAAGAATCATGCCCGGATGAGTAGAAAATTAAAAACCCACCCAACCAACCAAACACCACATTAGGGCTACAGTAGGCCCATCCACCTTGCACACCACATAGGACCATAATAAGCCCATCCACCCTACACACCAGAAATGTGGAACTAAGTCATTCAAATAACAGTACGTAGCTGAGCCGACGTATGTATTATATAATGTCGTAAACCGTTATACAGAAACATTACAGTTAAACTACTAATTCAATCTTCCTACTCTTCACAACCAAAATCCCAGATTTTTATGCAAATGCAGGAATGCACACAATTCGCTAAAAGACTCACAGAAACAATGATTCATATTCAGTCAGACAGTTTCAGAATCAATAACACTTGTACACATTTAATAAGTAACAATAACAAGAAAATGTCTCAAGCTCATTCATCATATCACATCAATAAATTTCCCGATTAACTAAACTTAATCTTCACAAGAACACATACATACTTGAATCCAAGTTGTAGCGAAGTCCCAAACACTATTATAAAGGCTTAACCGAGGGTCAGATTACACAGGAACTAAGGCAAGTCAATTTTTTGACATAGAACAAAAATCTCCAAAACAGAACCACACAACGGTGTGCCCAGGCCATGTGAAGGAGTCCAGGCCGTGTAAGGGGTCTACACGGTCGTGTGGGGAGTGACACGCCCATGTGACAAAGGCACACGGCCATGTGATTGAGACACACGTCCATGTGACAAGGTTACATGGCCGTGTGGCCAACCCATGTAACTCACTGTGCAATTGCAAAATTTGGGAAGCAGAGTAGACACGCCCGTGTGGCAAACTCACACGCCCGTGTGGCTAAAAAACATGGCCATATGAAAAACGATTAAATCCTCAAACAGTAGTCATACAGCCGTGTGGCCAGACTGTGTGGCACACCCCAGTCCGTGTGACCCAAAAATTACACTAATTTCGCAGTGACACACGGCCTTATGGACTGCTCGTGTATGGCATACGCCCATGTGGATACCCCTGTGGTCATGAAACCACACCGAAACAAGCTGGAAGTCATGAATTTGCGACAGCAAAACAATCCCTAATCACTAATAGCTCAGAAACACACTTGATTTTCATCTAGAGCCCCTAAAAATCAACTGACACGTCTCAATTCCACCAATTCTGTAAACTCATTAACCAACATAATAATTAAGCATTCACCCAAATCGGTACTAACGAATCAACTAAAGCAATTAATCTAAAACTTAGAGAGAAACAATAAAACAATACTAATACTTACCCGATTCCACACCTAACAATTGAGCATACAAATCCTCTAATGAAGTGACCGTCACCAAGGTTTTAATGTATGAACAAAATGGCAAAAATACTATAAGATCTTGATACTCTAATAATGACGCACAGATAACCAAAGAATAAAAGAATAAAGGCACAAAAAAAGAAGAAAAACCAATTAAAATTGAAATAGAAAATTTGAAGAAGAAACAGACGTGAGAGAGAGATGGGGATGTGAGAGAGAAAGTAAATTGAAAAAAAGAAACGTGAAGACAATTTGGAAAATTCTTTTATTATTATTATTATTTTTTTTAGAAAAATAAATTCCAAAAAAATCAATAATATCAATTTTATCAAAACCTTGTAGGTTTTAAATACATACATTTTAAAAGAATTAAAACAAAAAATGCTTAAAAAGAATAATTCCCACATTGCACACATGTGGACTCAAACTCCAAACCAAAGGCTATGCTACCAAAGACCTAGCTACTAAACCAACAAGCTCATTTTAACACTAAAACGCAAAAATAAACTTAACAGTACCCACTAAACCACTGACCCAACCAACTAACCTGAATAATTCTAACCCGAAATTTCGGGATGTTACACAATTATATAACAATGAAATCGAAATCCAAAATTTTGCCAACACAACATAAAAAAAAATCATGATTAGAACTATTTCTTAATCTTTTAGCATCATCCCCATCGACTTATTATAAGGCACTAAGAAAACTCTAAATTACAACACCTTACGTAAAATTTGAATGTCGACAATGATAATATATAATGATCGCAAAGCAAAAAGAAAGAAAAATAAGAACACACATATTTTATGTGGAAAATCTTTCGAGGGAAAACTACAAGCAGAGGAGAATAAAATTCACTAATGTCGAATTCGAATAATACAAGAGTTTAGACTACTTCTATTTATAGGTTGAAAAACCTTATTCTAATCAATGTTAAATAGAAGCAGTGTAGTTAGGTTGAAGCACCTTATTCTAATCAATATCAAATAGAATAAGTGTACTTCTATATGGATTCTACTTGTACAGCCTGTACTTCGACCCTCGGCTTTCGCCCCCATATATCCCCCTATTTTGCCACTATTTTTTTAACAAGAATTTGGGTCACACAACTCTAACATTTTATTTAAACAACTCTTCGTTTTCTTAGTTAAATAAGTTTTTTTTTATAAATTTTATTCATAAAAATTCTATTTTAATTGAATAATAATACTTTTAATTTTTAAATCATCTAGCATTTCGTGTTAATGCGAAAGTTTAACATGATAAAATTGTTGGATAATATGAAAATCGCATATATAATAAAAAATTGTACGTTATTTATGTATATAATTATATATAAAAGGAAGGCTTTAAGACATACCCTGTCCGTTGTTTTTCTTATATGAAAACATAATGAGTTAATTCTAATCCTCTAATTTTTTAAGATTATAAGAATAGTTAAATTTTAATTTCATCCTTACAAAACCATTGCTTTTTCTTTTTCTTTTACAAGAATATAATGGGTAAATTTCAATTCCAATCCTCTAGTTTTTAAGATTATAAGAATGGTTGAATTTCAATTTGTTGATCCTTATATTTCGCTCAAATTTGAGATTTAATCTATATACTTTTATTTTTTCATAATTTAGTACCTCAACTTTTATAATGTTATTAGTTAGTCTAAATCTTTATTCTAATTAAAATGATGATGTGAACTTTTAAGAATTTTTAGCATTATTAAATTTTTTATTAAATTCAAGTATGTTACAATGTTATTTTTTTGTTACATGGATACCAAGTGAGTATTTTTTCAAACTGTCACCCTAGAAATTTAACAAAAGAATTTTAATAGTGTTAACATATGAACCTAATATCTGAAGAGTACAAGAACTTTGAGTTTTTTACTCTATAATTTAGTCAAAAATAAATAATTAACCCAACGCTTGAAGCGTAGGTGGAAACCATACTAGCTTACTATCATTAAAAGTCATATTAAAAGTGATCTAATTTGATTAAGACTTATTGACTTTAATTATTAAATAAATTATGGACCAAATATGTCTAGATACTCTAGTAACAAATTTGTAATTAATAATGGGTTTATTAGAAATTAAGGTTAATGTGAAAAATTTATATATTATGGTTATGGTCCCCAAATTACACATTCATAATTTTTTTGACATCCCATCTTTAATTACAAGATTTCAATATATCGATGGATTTAAGTACGCTTTCACATATCGTTTTTGTACTTTGATAATTTGACATGATAGATCTTGATTAATTAAGTTTTATATCAGAATTTTACAATTTTAACAAGTGACATCTGAGCCTCGTTGCAACACCCCCAACTCGGCCTAGGAGTTTCGGCTAAGTCGAAGGCGTCACGTTCGATCACCGAAGTGATCCTGTAAATCCACTCTTTCAGATACATTTGATTTTTAATAGAAAATGCGCTTTTGTTTTTAGGAAAACATTTATTCATTATGTCATCTTTTCTTAGAAATTAAATTAGGATATTATTATCATGACATCTTGAAAACGGTTAAGGTTTTCAAGAAAAGATGTATTAGAACTTTAAGAATTTTGTAAAGTAGCGTAAAACATTTAAAATAATAGTTACCTAAACCAAATAGCATGCAAATATCAGAGTAATAATTAAGTAACATGCTTAATATAAATAAGCTAAACAATCCCGGACCTAAGATGTAAAAGCAAGAATGATTAATAATTACAACCCAAAAACAAAACGGTTACAAAAAAAATTTAATGAAAACTTTTAAATATGAAGAAAAATAAGCTACTAATCTGAGGTTCCTCCGATGCCATTCCGAGACATAGTTCTCTGCGCTACCTGAGAGATAAAAAAGGGGGAGTGAGCTCATGACAGCTCAATATGAGTCTAATTTTTAAACTATTATATATAATCGTACAAACTATAAAGCATTCAATTTATGGCATAATGACAAATTAAGCATAATATAAGAAACATATAATAATCAATGCATATATAGATTATATATGATGCAATGCAATTATGGTTTTAATTTCTTGCCTTTCCATCCTATCCGCCCATGAGCATCGCTCGACACACCAAAACACATATCAATAACTAATCATCCCAGACTTCCTAGTGAAGATAACCGTTCACTTGTCATTTGCGACGATGACTTTTACTACAATAACTTACCATCTCGATTTTGATGACTTTTGTAACACCCCTAACCCGTATCCGTCATCGAATTAGGGTTAAGAGGCATTACTAATCAAAACAGAACTTAGAACAGACATTCAGTATAGTTCAATAATTTTAACGGTTACATATAAATTGCTAGGTCTAATATTAAACATGTAAAATTTTAAACTTCTCTTTAAAATTACAATCCAGTTAAAGCATAAGAATATAAGTAATTTCCGTATGACTATTAATTTCATATACAATATATCAAAGTACGACTTTCCAAAACATTTATCTAGCTTTGTACATGCCATAATTAAAATTTAAACAGGTTTAATACTGAGACAGAGATAGAGTGATGATCTTGGTGACGATCCCCGAGCTTGAAGCTTGATCTTTAAGTATATAAAAGCAGAAAGACATAAACAAACAAAGTAAGCTTTTATAGCTTAGTAAGTCTATTGCATAATGAAATATATATATATAGAAATAATATAACTTTTAATTTAATTTCTTCGAGATTGCAATTAACACATATAATTAATATTTATACATTTATCGTACTCGACCATTTTATTTATAGTCAAATATATGTACACAATTTAAATGCGTTTAATTGAATATATATTTATACCAAACAACATTACAACCAAATGAATATAACCGAGCATATATGTATGTTATACACATATCATATCCAACTGTGCATGTATACTCATAATAAACTTATAACCAAATACAAATCTAATACATGTGACCAAATGCATTCACCTTCATCAAATAATTATAAATAGAGGTGTATGCATTTCAAATGTATATGTAGATACTTATCAAATACTTATACCAAATATTTATAAGTATACATTTATCAACTGCATAAATCGAAAGCATGTATGTATATTTTTACAAATGCATAAACCGAATATGTACATATTCATTAAACACACTTAACCGAAGGTATATATGCTCATCAATTAAACATAACCAAAATCATATAACTGTACACTTAATCACATTCTTTAAACAGATTCACTAGTACTTAACCTGCTAGACTTAAAGCCTGATTCAGTACACCGGCACTTAGCCTGCTAGACATATAGTCTGAAATGTTTCACCGGCATTAAGCCTGCTAGACGTAAAGTCTGATATTGTTTCACCGGTATTAAGTCTGCTAGACGTAAAGTCTGAAATTATTTCACCAGCATTAAGCCTGCTAGACGTAAAGTCTGATATTGTTTCACCGGCATTAAGCCTGCTAGACGTAAAGTCTGAAATTATTTCACCAAGATTAAGCACGCTAGACGTAAAGTCCGAAATGTTTCACGGCAATAAACACGATAGGCACCGAGCCTAAAATCTCAATTCACGAAGTTATATCTCATATTTGTATATATTATCCACATAAAATTCAACTCAATAATTTATAAACTATATCTTTAATCCACATAGGTATATAAAGTTCGGACATCAAATTCACTCAATAACTTAAGTATACATCGAACATATATATATAACTTAATACATCAAAGCCTACTACCTAATATCATGCATTCAACACCTTATGATATTCTAAACTAATAATTTCATATCTTCAATTCCATTCAAGAATTTTTACATGAATATACATACATAATCAAACCTCCCTTATACATATATAAATTTCATACTTAAACTCATTCTGAACATATATATATACATGCATATTTGCATAATTGAACCTCATATAAACTTGTATAAATGGCATACACAATTCAATACAAGGACATATACATGTATATTTGCATATTTGCATATTATAGATCCAATACAAAGTTTTATACCAATATAAACCTATGTTTATTTCCGAATCTTAAGTATGCACACACACACACACACACACACACACACACACACACATATATATACCTTTTATTAAACCAATACTTTATACTTGTATATACATGTATAAATTCAAAACTTGTACATATAAAAATATAAAACTTTTATACTCCAACTAAATTTGATAACATTTATAATTGTATATCCTTATATACCTTCATACTTTAACTAAATTCAAATGACCATATAAGTATATACCTATGATTCGAACATGTAACAATAATGCATATAATTCACTCATACTTTTAATTATTTCTACCAACATATTTTAAATTATAATTCATCAAAATACAGCACATATACATACCTATATACTAATTTTTATGACATTAAATAGCTAATAGACTTACCTCGGATAATGTAAAATCGAAACCAGACGATTAGTCGACGACTTTAACTTTTCCTCGATCTAACTCCGATTTCTTTGGTTCTTGATCTTTAATTAAGCAAGGATATGGCCGAACTTTAGAAAGCCATAGTTGAGCTTCTTTTTGCTTAACATTCGGCTTGGAGAAGATGATAAAATCATCTTTTCTTAAGTTATTTTAACTAATATATATTTTAATTACTTAATGACTACTTTAACCTTAGTTTAATTAATTATAAAACGTATAACTTAAGGGTAATTTAGACCATTGCAGCCCACTAACTATTAAATGGCCTAATTCCCATTTATAACCCTTATTTTTAAAAGACAACAACAATTGGGTGCTTTTAAATTTAACCCTTAAATTTTTATTTTACGCGATTAAGCCCTTTTTATCAAATTGTGCACTCAAACGATCAAATTTTTGTACAAAATTTTTACACATAGTAATTCACATACTGCAAATATCAAAAATAATTTTAAAATATTTTTTTGACTTGGATTTGTGGTCCCAAAGCCACTTTGTCTGATTAGGGTCAAGATCGGGTTGTTACAACTTTTTAAATTATCCTCCTGATTTATCCGATTTTGATGATATTTTGCCTACTTCGTGCAGTACTGGCTTTCGATGTAGACATAAATTTTCATTATCTCCTACAAAACTCTTCCGTACTCCATACCCAATTTCATGTAATTATGCACATGTACTTAGCATATTATGCTATTTATCATGAGCCGGTGCTACATTCAATATTTTATACTAACATTTAATTGCATGTATTCATGCATTCATTCTCATTAATTTCATATATACAATTAATTTATAAGAACTAAAAACAATTTCACATATACAGTATTTTCATGCGAATTAACGTGCTTAGTTCAGCTAACACATACATAAGTAGGGTTTGCACATACAAGGTTCACACAAGTAGGGCTGGCTCATATGGGTTCGCACATCTATGGTTTACTTGCATCAGGGTTCGCACGTATGGTTTGCATTTAGGATTTTCATGCATAAGGGTTCGCTCATGTAGGGGTCAACATGGGGGTTCGCATAAGGGTTTGTATGGCAGTACGTATGGGGGTTCGCATATCACTCCTTAAGGGTTTGCATAGTACAATATGTAAAGTTCGCATCATATGGCATCTATGGTTCACATAATATATAGGGTTCAAATACTTTATCATGTAGGGTTCACATCTTAAATCATGTACTAAAAATCATGAGGGTTCACATATGTATATACAAGCTACAGCTCCCCTATCCATTTACAACAGGGTTCGCATGTTATATATGGCTCATATAGTTACCTAGAGTTCCCATGATATATATAAAATGAGAGTTCACATACTTAGTCCTAATAGGACTTGCGTATGGGTTCGCCTACAAGCTCACATACAGGTTTGCATACATGGGGCTTTACACTCATGGTTTCGCACACAGGGGTCGCCTATAGGGGGTTCGCATAAGGGCTCACCTATATGGGTTCGCAACTCAGGCATGTTCTCAATACAGGGGGTTCACACATGCAAGGGAGTTCACAACTTAACGGGGGTTCGCACATGCAATTCTCATACAATAATTTACGTGAGGGTTGGCATATATATAATTCTCATACAATAGTTACAGCTGGCTTATCTAGTTACAGCTGGGTTCGCACATGCAACTCAATGAGGGTTTGTGAAATTATACTAAAGGTTCACCTAGCATTTACTAAAGGTTCACATGTAATTCTCTAAGTGTCCGCAATACAGGGGGTCGCATAACATGGGGGTCCGCATAACAGGGGGCTCGCACACACGTGGAGGTCGCACACTGGGGGATTGCATATACTGAAACCTACTTCTTAACACTTTAATTAATTAAACACAATGATTTAAGTTTAGATCCCACACCTTATTTGAAAACACAAAAACCTGAATCGGGTGTGGAGATTGATGATCAACTCAAGAGGAGAGGGACGATTTTGAAAACTTTGAATTCTTTTTGCTTGAAGGTTGATTTGGTAATGGTGGAGAAAAGAAAGAACTTGGAAGTTTTTCTTGAAAATTTTGCTAGATAAAAAATTCTAAGGTTTGAAAAGATTTCCTATTTATTAACTATCTTTCCCTAATTGAAATAGGTTTTAGGAATTTATGTAGAATTAGAACTATTTTAAAATAAGGACTAAACTAAAAAAATGATTTTGGCTGGGCTATTTTGAAAATTCAGCACTTTCATAGGATAAATATAGGAAAATAAAATATTTTAGTTGAATGCACACACAAGGGATTTCAAACTTAGGACTTAAAGGTACGACTTTACCACTGAACCAACAAGCTTATTATTATTATTATTATTATTATTATTATTATTACACAAATAATTTTGAAGGCCTTCTAATGCTCTTACGCTATGCTTTAAAAAAATAAAATTTCTAAATTTTATTCATATTTCTTCTATCCCTATTTTTGATATGTGACACCCGTCATGTCAAATCATTAGGAATTAATTAAGTTTCTATTCTTTTAAAATAATTCATTCATGAAATTTTATGAATTTGATATTTGGATTGATATTTGAATCTCATATTATGAATATTTTAATACGCATTATAAAGTATTGGCGGTATACTTGTGCGCATAAACGAGATTTTTGGATAAAGCCATGTATGTGAATTTAGGGTGTATAAGAAATTGTCAATCTGGTTGGAATGTGATAATAAATTGTTATATTGTGTAAAAGATATAAGAAGGCACGTTTAAAATGCTAAAAGATTATAAGTTGTTTCTTCAATTGTACTTTAATCATTCAACGTTTAAAATGCCAAAATTATTTATAGATACAATAATATAACGTCCATAAAATTTAAAGCATATTGTCTTGATGTTTAATACGTCAGTCACATGATATTATAATTTTATATTATATTTTAATTTTTTATTTAGGTCACTTCAAAAATTTATAATTTGGTCACTATCATTTATAAAATTATTGATATTTTATTTAGACATTATGAAATTTTCAAATTTTAGTTAGAAATTTTTAATTGACTGATGTAGTACTTAAATATGTGATGATTTGGATATCAAATACTTAAAAGTAATGAATTTTAATAGTTTTAGTAATCGATTTTATCATAAAAATTTTAAAATGTATAATTATAGTAAAGTAAGTTAAAATGTAATTTTGATGTTATAAAATAAAAAATTGAAGGTTGTTTTTCTTAATTTTATAAAATTTAAATGATTGTTTATTTTATCTTAACGTATTTAATATAAAAATAACAAAAATAATTTATAACATTGAATTAAATATATATATATATATATATATTAGTGTTAAATCGTTACAAAAGTCATGTGTACAATAAATAAAATAAAATTTGACAAATATAAAAATTAGTGATCAAATTATGAATTTTCTAAATTTGATAATTATGTAAAACTTATTAATAAGAAGCTAAGTTATCAAAACTATAATTTATTTACTTTTAATTTAAAAATTATAATAGCAAGTGGATAAAATTACGTGATATATTCTAAAATGTGATAATGTCACGTGTCATCTAACAAGCATCATGACACTATTATGCTTTCTAATTGTTAATCTTTAACGATTAAGTGACCAAGACTTTTATGACTTTAATATTAACCCTCAAATCGGTTTTTTAATAATTGAGTGGTAAATTTCAGACTCCTTAAATAATTTATTCACAACATATGATAAACTTCTTGATTAAAATAAATAATTATAAAATAATAATACATAATAAATAACAAATTAAATTATTAATAAACAATAGTAAATGATTCATAACATAACAGTGACTAATAAAATTATAGTAAAATGCTCCAATTGTACATTATAGATACTTGATAGTATAGAAATAAATTATTGATTACACATTGTAATTTTTATAATACCAAATGTAGTTACATTTTAAGGTATGTAATACAATATTCAATAGGTTAATTCATTGAATTACATGTATTTAGATTGAAAAGTTTTATTAATGTGACCATTAGATGTTATAAAGTTCAAATAAATTTATTTGTTTAAAATTTATATATTTATATATTTTGTTAGGCCCAGAAATATTAAGAGGAGGAGTGAATTGATATTTTAAATTAAACTGCATGTCAACATGGTAGCTTATATGACATTCCACATAAGCACACAACATCATAGATGACGTCATCTATTTAACAAATTTTTTTTCATTTTCTTTCCATTTATTTCTTCTTCTCTCTTTTTCTCTTTCCCTCTATTATGTTGGAAGAATCAATGTCGACTGTATATTTTTCTTCCCTTTAGGTTTCCATTTTTAGCTGGTTTACCCCTATTGTTTTATTTGTCTTCCTTAACATTACCATTGGTACTATCATTTCTCTTCCACCTTCTCTTCCAACAACTCTGGTGCCGCTGCTTTTGGTGGTATCGGTGACAGCCCATCACTCCATAAAGGAGATGAAACAAACGACCCTAGACTCCTTCCATCCCCATCTATTTTACAAAGGCTCAAATCCTTCAACTTGTACTCTTACAAATCCCAACAACTTTTTTACTTCCACCACCACCACTACTAAAATCCTAGATTTTGGCATTGATTTCCATATCTCTTTTCAACAACAAACTAGTGAAACTGAAACCACACCTGAACCAGTCCCAACCCACCTTGATAGATCTCTTTCTGTTTTGCAAAGGCTTAAGTTTGTAACCGTCCTTGGCTCACAAATAACCATGATTATTTCAAGCAGAGTTAATATTTTGTGGGGGTATTTAGATCTAGGTATTTTAGGATATTCTTTTTTTTATATATATTTTGTTAATCATTTTGAAAGTAAAATTGCCATTTTTTTTTTGCATTGTTCTTGCTGGTGATAGAAACAGATCTATTGGAGGAACTCAGAAGAGGGTTAGATGTAAACTGTCTACCGTTGGTGGCGATGGCAGATGAAACTGAGGAAAAGGCAACTGTGTCGTCTCCTAACAACGTTCTGTTAATGGATTTTGGGATTAGAAATGAAAGTAGAATAGGCAAAATGGAAAAAAAATGAAAAAAATAATTCTATTAAATAAATGATGTCATTTATGACGTCGTGCGCATATGTGGCATGCTAGTTTGATTAATGGTCAACACATGTTGACCAATAAAATTGGACCAATTTTTGAAAAAATCGTAACGTTGAGGGTGTCAATAAAAAAAATGTTAAGGGCTCAAACCCAAAAATCCCCAAACATTTAGGGTTTTTTTTACAATTTTGACTTTGGAAAATTAAGTAGGACAGAGAACCAATGAGCTGAGAAGTAGACCCCAAGGTGCTTTACCATGTGCCATAGAAAATTTGAGAAATGCAAGTAAAGAACATTACAAAGTCGTCACCTAGAGAAGTGGGAAGACATTGGAGTCCAAGGAGTTTGAAGCTGAAAATGAACCCTCTGTTATTCAAAATAGTGAGAAAATTCAACTTAATGATGAAATCCTTGCATTACAAAAGTTTGTTCTTGCGACCTCTGTTGAAATAGTATCGCAACAAAGTAGTCCTGAGAAGTCAACATCGAAGACTAAGGTTGCAGTTGTACTGCAACAGAGTGGTCTAAACAGATTTAAAATCCCACAACCTTCATATCCTTAACGATTCCTGAAGTAGAAGCAAGAGGTTCAATTTAAGAAGTTCTTGAATGTGTTGAAACAGTTACATATCAACATTCCACTTGTGGAAGCTCTTGAGCAGACGTTGAATTACGTGAAATTCATGAAGGACACTCTCTCTAAAAGAAAAAGGTTGGAGGTATTTGAGACGGCCGCTTTGACAAAGGAATGCAGTGCATTTATGCAAACCAAGTTGCTTTTGAAAATGAAAAAACTAAGGAGTTTCAACATACCATGCAACATTGGAGGCTCCTATCATGGAATGACTCTACGCGATTTTGGAAGGGAGTATCAATTTGATGTCCATGTCTATGTTTAGGTGATTGGGTATTGGTAAGGTCAGACCGACGATGGTTACACTTCAATTGGCAAACATGTCATTAGCACATCCTGAAGGGAAGATGAAAGACGTATTGCTACGTGTGGATAAATTTATATTTCCAACTAATTTTATTGTATTGGATTTTGAGGCAGATAAAGAAGTACCAATTATTTGTTTAAGAGTTATATATTTATATATATAATTATATTTATAATACTGATTGCCGCCAGATGTGCGAATGTCTGGACTAGAAATACTGTAGCAAATAAATACACGATTAAACAGCGGTGCGCGCAAGTATACAGGTCAATTTGTAATATAGAAGAATGTACAACGAAACACTCCAAAAAGTTTTCCAAAGATCGTACCCAATGAGGTTGAATCAAATTAATTTTCTACACTAATAGGGCTAAATAATACTAATTTAAAATTATATTACGAACAACCAAATTAAAATTGATAAACCAAATTAACATAAATTATCTAAAATGAAAATAACCAGTTAACAATTGAAATTACTTCCAATAAAACAAGCAGGAGATTAAGTCACTTTGGTTTTCCTAATTAACTTCAGAACTCGATTTTTATCGAGTTAGCTATTAATTAATAGGTTATTACCTCTTGACCTCTAACTAATTAACTAATCGACCAATACATGCTTACCTCTCGGCCACACTTTCTTGACTAGGATAAATTATGATTTTCTCAGTAAACTTATCTCTCGATCTCGTTTATCCTAAATTACTTCCTAGGGTAATCACTTTTTGGGGTTTAACCGCACATAATTTAAACCAACTAACTCAGATTTAAACCCTAATTTATTCACTAATTAGTCACACATTTGTTTGTTAATCTCCTTAAAGAAATTAGTCAATCATGGATCTAAATGCAATAATCCCTAAACTCGCATTTAATATACAAAACAGTAAATTAAATAAAAGAAGGAAATAAGAAAATAAATCCATTTTGGTATCAATTTGTGCGCGAAAGTGGGATTTTCTTTAACATTTGCAACGATAACTTCAATTGCAATTGGAATCCAAAAAATAAGAAAATAAATCCATTTTAGTATCAATTTGTGCGCGAAAGTGGGATTTTCTTTAACATTTGCAACGATAACTTCAATTGCAATTGGAATCCAAAAAGAATAAAGAAGAACTATGAAATTGAAAGCTTGGATCGAATTCGAATCCAAGTTAAACAAGAACAAAAATTGTTTTAAGGACTAAATTGAAAGAAAATGAAAATTAAAGTAAAAACCTAAATTTAACTAAGTGGCTCACTTGGCCAAGGCTCCCAAAATGAGGCTAAACATGTCTATTTATAGAGTTTATGCTCTGACCAAATTAGAGTTGCTTGACAATCCAAAAACCTAATTACATTTTATTATGTGGACTAAACTACCTATAATTAAAATTTCTAATCGTCACTCAATGGGCTTAGATGTCTACATATAGTTTGAAGATCATCTCTTAGCTTCAAAAATCACTTTGAATCACTTGATTTCGAGTTCGGGAGCTCAAGTTATGACCATTTTAGTGAAGATTGCGCGAGCAAAATTTCTGGACGAGATTATGACGAAAATTACGAATTTCGAGCTTTTAATTCGAGTTTAAATCATTTTTGGTTCAGTTTTTAGGCTTAATTTTTATTATATATGGGCCCAATATTGTATTTTTTTAGGTTTTATTATTTTTATTATTTATTTATTCTGAATTTTGGATATTATTTAAGTATTTCAAGTTGTTTAGGAGTTTTTGTTTCATAGTCAAACAAGAAAAATTAATTTAAAACTATTTATTGTTTTAATTAATTAGAATTTTAGTATACTTTAGAGTTTTATTTGGATGTACTTAGCTAACCTATATAAAGACTTCTTCATTGTTCATTAAGTAGACACCTTTTTTTTTATTAATAAAGTTTTTAACTCTATGAGTTAATTTCTTTGTGCAATATTTTCTTCTCGATTTTCTTTAAGGGGTAATGGGAATTCATTATTCACCCTTCAATTTGCCAAGTATTATTTCTTGGAAGGCTGATTAGAACCATTAATTGAGTTTGTTGGGATTTATATCTCAAAGGGTTCAATGAGACATTTATCATTTTTATCCATCATATCCATCGATTTATCATTCCATCTTCCACTTTGTCTTTTTAATTTATATTTCTTATTTATTTATAATTTTTTATTTATTCTTTGTTCTCAAATTTCTTATGGTTTAATTTATTAATTTGGGAAAAAAAATTAGATGTTGGCGTGATCCTTGGACTCCAAACGTGGGACCTTTGGTTTGCTTAATTCCCGGACATTCTAATATGGATATGGATTGCATGCTAAGTGATATGGTCTCAGGGAATGGTGAGTGGAATATTGACCTCTTTTATCTTTGGCTACCAGAAGACATAATCACAAGAATTGCTGGGATTCCGCCTGCCCACTCGATTGCAGGAGTTGAGAGGATTATATGGGGGATAACTTGGCAAGTTGCTTCTCAAACAAGAATCCTTACAGGAAATTACGGGAAGGAACATTGAATTAGAAAGAATCAAGATGGCACATCCCCTGAAAATTTCAAGGACCCCAACGGGTCAGGTTCTTCACCTGGCTTGTTCTTAAACCACTGATAGCATAGAACTAAATTGTTACATACCATATTTTTGTAAAATAAAATGTAATTATACTTCAAATTTTATAATACGATCATTATGGGTTAATTTATTAATTTGTGTATTTTAAAATTAACTTTTTTTTTATATATATGTTAATTTATAATTAGTTTCCATCATATATATATACGTTTTATTTTTAATTAGTAAAATTATTAGTAAAAATTTGCATAAATGATTGATAGCTATTAACAAATTTAATATTTTAAAGATAAATAATTATAAATTAATAATATATTTTGTTTAACATATAGAAAATGATAATATTTTGTAATCAAATAATAATAAAGAGGTAAACACTCCATAACTTAGTAATAAATAATTTATAACACAGGTAAAAAATATTATGGACAAAAAATTAAACAATAAATATAATATAAAACTAAATCGTTAATAAGAATATAGTAATAAACTTTATCATTATAATTATAAAATCTATATAATTTATTGATTAAGTAGAATGTGTATATATTTTTATGAATATTACCTAATTGAAAATGAATTCTAACTTAATGTCTAATTGTAAATACATTATTTTAATTAATAAAATATTATAAATTCCACATTTTGAATAATTCACGTAGATAAAATTTTTAAAATAAAGAAATATTAAATATGTTTTTCTATTAATATTAAATTTTAATTGTTATGCCATGTTTTATTTATATTTTGGATTTAAATGTATAGTTTTATATTAATATTATATAATAAAAATCATTTTAATTATATTTCAATAAAAAATATTGAATTAAATTACATACTATAATTTGATAATATCTAGTACCACGGGAGAATAAAACAAATACATACATAGAGAGAGAGAGAGAGAGAGAGATCTCACCAGAAATGGGGCACAAGGCATCACGCCGTTTTAAAGGTGGTTTTGGAAGACTTAAGGCTTAAAATGGATTTGAAGGTGTTGAATTCCATGCAAAGCCTTTGTCAAATCAATAGCCTCTTGCTTCAAACCTCATTTTCGCTCTCAGATCGACCTTAGACTTTACCACCTTATTCTATAGGAACTTCATTTCTTTCTTTCTCCTTTGTTTTTCTATAATGTTTGCTAAAGCTATCTCAATGCTGTAATTTTTTCTACACATTGAAACTAATCTATATATGTAAAGTCAACAGGTTTATCCACGAATTGGAGAAAAAGACAACTAGTTTGACAAGTAAATTAAGAATCACACACAACCTTATATCTATATATGCACAAATAGAAAGTGTTTCAAAGCTTTCTAGTTGGATTTTCCTATAGGAGAAGCAAAGTAGCAATCAGCAATGTCAAGTCAAGCTAAGAGTAATTTGGGTTTTATATATGTATGGGTATGCTTCAAGTTCAACCCTTGCTAACTTGTAAATGAGGAAGATGCATGAGCTTCATACCTTCAAATGGCTTTAACCATGGCGGAGAACCCATCATACAAATGTTAAAGTGATGGGTCACAACCATTCTAAAATTGGATAGTAGGATGGTCCCTTTGTTTGGATGTCTAGGTTATAGACTTATAGTTTGATTTGCACGATATTATTAATCAAAATCTGCCTAAAGCTTAATCAAATCCTGTTTACAGTCATCAGATTTGAACAACCATGTATCCTCAATCAAAAGACTAGGACTTCAAATCTAAAATAATTCATTTCATGAATGCGCCATAAGCTATTAATCTTTATAGAATTCACTTAAGATGCCGAAAGGCAAAAGCATGAACAAAAGACCTCAAGTTGAAGTATACTGAAACCTCGTGGTTCCTTCCCTGATTCAGATGGTAAATGGTAACATCATGAAAGGTGAGTACTTGAACCAATCATATGGTAGTTTGACATGTTTCCTTTAGTTGCTAACTTGCACTGAACCTTACAGTCATCCAGCGAAGCAACCGTAGTAGCTAACGGAAATCACAAGGTTATACACACCTACCAATACCACGCATGCCTATTCAAAGTTCAAACCTAAAAAGAAAAAAGTACCTAGATCATATATGCAGGTTCCCATAGGAATATGTGAAGATCAAAAGGGTAACTAAGCAAAGATGGAATTGGAATAGATATATGGGTTCAGTATGAGTATGTTATTTCAACTATGTGTTGATTAAACCCTGTTATAAAGATGTGTTCAAGGTCGAACAGACAACGAAAGAAAGGATTAACCCGCAAAAGGCTGCTCACTTGACAAGCATGGCATGGAAATCACTCACCAATTAGTGATTGAAAAAAATCTCCAATTTGCTAGTTAACTCCAGGAATCTCTCTCTGCATAAAACAGTGGAAGAAAAAAATTGGAAAGAAAAGAAAAGGAAAATAAGGAAGCATGAAGCTGTGCAACTGCACCGAAAGGGAGTTTGATATGATGTGTTAGAGCGTAAAGGTGAGCTTGATTTATAGAAATGAACGAGATAAGGTAGCGAAGTTATGGTAACTGGGAAAGCATGTTGTCCCTTTATGAGCAATTTGGTACTCTCTGGACACGTGAGGAGCTTTGACTCGTGGGTGACACATTACGTATTGGAGGGGAAGGGTGTGCATGTGCATTTTCCTGGTAACAACCATCGATCGCGATTGATTTAATTAAGAATTAAGAGAAGAGAGAGAGAGAGAGAGAGAGAGAGAGGAGAAGAAGAAGAAAGCAAAGCAAAGGGTTGGTTTTTGACATCAATCGTCAAGAGCTGAGTAGGAATCAAAAAGGAGAGGTTAGCTAAGAAAGCTAACCTCACATGATCCCCCACTCTCATCTACCATCCCCAAGCACTTCCTGTAACACAACTGTCCCTTTTAATTAATTACTCTCTCTTTCTTTTTCTTTTTCTTTTTCTTTTTTCTTTTTTTTATATTAACAATTTACCATTTTCAACTATTTCTTGTTTCTGATTTCCATGCTACCATATAATATAAGGCTATTAGTATTTGCTAATAAAAAATTCTTTAAGGACTATTTATGTTCAGTCAGGTTTTTCTTTTTTAGATTTTATAATTAAATAAATATAAAGTACTCTAAATATAATGAAAACAACCTACATATAATTAAATTAAAGACTCTAACATGACAATTATGTAAGATAAAATTTAACCTGGACACGTAAGAATAGAGGGACTCGGCCTATAGCAACAATGCCAAGGCCTCAATCACGATGAATTCTGTTCTAAGTTAACAGAAAAAATTAAAAACTAAAACTTCATTTAAAAATAAGATTAAAAATAGTGAAATTAATTATTCTGTTAATAAGATTAAAATTGTCTACAAAATATGTATCTGAATTTATACATGATTGTCATGTGGAGGTGCTAATAAAATTATCATTACAAATATTAGATTAAAATTTTATAAAATGCGAAGGATTAATTACTAAACTTGTAAATATGTTGAAAAACTAAAATATTATATATTATTATTATTATTATTATTTATTTGATGTCAATGAAATTGTTAAAAATATGTCAAATTGTTTTTATTAATAGAAATATATATATCATAACATTTTGTCTTTATTTTCATATTAATGTAATTTTAATTATTATCTATTCAAATAATTATTTACATAAATCCAATTATATATATATATATATATTGTATTTATCACTTGGGTCTCGAATAAAATGAAAAACAAATATTAGTAAGGTTGTTTATGAAACTTTGGATGGAAATGGAAAAATAAAAGTAAATAGAATAATTATTCAATAAATAAAATCATAAAAGTAAGTTTATAAGAGCCGAGTTGGTAATGGTAATGGGGGTTACAACCACCACTATTCATATGTTAGGGAGGCATTTTTAATAAATCTCACCTATCCAAACAAACTTATGGAGCAATTGTAGGTAAATTGACCTGAATACAATGAAATACTTGTACATTTACTTGAAAAAGTTAGAAATATCCTCAAAGGTGATGTAACGTATCTCACCCAATCCAATCATCAGACTCAAGTTATAGGGAGATATCAAAAATCGGCAAAACAGTTGTACACAACCAAGTACAAGCTGGGTTAGCTTCACATTTTGTGCATTTATTGAATATTTACAATATATATTCAACATACTTCTGGTAAATACAAAGACTTCTTATAATTTAGTAATTTAACTTTATACATTCAACTAAACAGTTATCACAAAGTTTAACATGAGTTCTTCTAAAAAATACGATACGAGGGTTTAAACCCACTGGATGCCCTGATATCTATATATGTTACAAACAAAAGGTGCCAGGCTCACACTAGGCTTGAAAACTCTGGCTTAGCCTCTCTTATCGTCGCACAATAATTTAGATTACCTAAAATCAAAAGAGAGAATCTTGGTAAGTTCATAAGGAGTTTAGTGAGTTCAAAAATAAGTTACTTCCCTTTTTTTTCTAGCTAGCTTAAGAGCTTGCCACGAGTCGCACTTAGATAAAAGTTGTGCATTCATATGGCGTACATGGAAATAAAGCATGTAAAATCTAGTTTTCGCAACTTATACTTGAGCTTGAATTTCACAACGATACAATACATAACGCATAAATGTTCCTTCCGCAGAAGACCACAACACTCATAAACTCTGTGTACAAACTTATTGCGAGTAAACTTGGTAGATGACTCACCATGTGGATAGATACATTACGGATTCACTTAGCGAACAGTCTTGTGGACTTTTACATGTGGATTCATAAATGCCCTGACCACATGGTTGCCATACAACAACAGTCTATTAGATGGCCTGACCACACGGTTGTGTAACTTTTCCACACGGCTTATAGCTTTTCACACGAACATATGACACCTGTTTTATAGTTTTACCCAGAGTTTTGTGAATTGTTCAGTTTCGTGCCTGTATAATCCGCGAATTGTTTTTAGAGATTTTATTCACTCGATTGGGTCCCTGATATTATGAACATGCTAGAATCTGTGAGTCGATGATTGAATTGCTATTGTACAATGATGATATGTGAATGTTACATGTCTACTGTCATTGTTTTTCTAATGAATTGATATTGTTATTCTTACCACTATATTACCAATTGCATGTTCAACATGCCTACTGTTACTCTTGAACCAAGAAAATGTTAAGCATGCCTACTGTTATTGTTGAACTGAATACATGTTAAACATGTCTACTGTTACTGTTGAACCCAATACATGTTAAGCATGTCTACTGCTACTGTTGAATTGAATACATGTTAAGCATGTCTACTATTTTTACATGATATTGTTACAAGCATGTCATACCACATTGCATGGGGTGGGATGATTGGAAGAAGGAAGTACTAGTAGTTTAATAATCTGAAACACTAGTGGTTCATCCACAAATTACTGGTAGCTTGTTTGCAAACTTTATAAACTGAAAATACAAGTGGTTCATCCAAGAATTTTACTACTGGTAGTTTATCTGTAAATACTGGTGGTTCATCCACAAACTGGAGTGTTATGGTTGGAAGAGTTTTGGGGAACTCTTACTGAGGAGTGTAGCAGAGTATGGGTAGGAACTTTCTTTCTATTTATGCATTTCAATGACATTCATAAGTATGCTTGAATGAACTGTCGAATTCTGCTATGCTACATGTTTGCAATTGATCTGAGAATCGTATTTAGTATGCTTTGTTTATTGTTCTACATTGGTTTACTTGTGATCAGACTCACACTGAGATTCTTAAGCTCACTCCCTTTTGTTTTACATCTTTGTAGATAACCCTCTAGGTTAGGATGCAGACTCGGCATCCAGAAGGTTTCGGCTCAGAATTTTTTTTAAATATCTTAGATTTATTAATTTTATTTTCTGTTATTTAGAGACTATATTGTTTTTTTTAAATTGTGGCATCGGGCTTAGGTTTTGGGATTTATATAGCATGCACGACATTTTATTTGATTTAAATATGATTTTTATTAAAATTTTGCTAGATATCACTTTTCTGCTACATGTATAAGTGGATAAGGTTTAAAAAATATATAAATTGAAAATCACCTTTTTAAAAACCAATCATTGAGATCAATCGACTTTTGAAATTAAAATGTAATCTTTCTAGAAACACGTTAAGTTTTTTACAAAAGTTAAAGCAAATATTTTAGACAACTATTTTTAGACTTCGATAGTTCTACTAAACCATTTCGGTGGACAATGTAATCTTCCGAATTCAGGCTTAACGTCTGGGTCAAGTTGGGAAGGTTACAAATACACACTAAACAATTTTCTAATTAGGTACCCAAGAATGTAGTTGGATTATATCTAGAATTTATTTATTTATTTAACTCATAAATTTTCTTCAAAAGTGACCCCACACAACTTCTAATATCTTCGAGTGTGACAATTCTCCAACCCTTAAAGGAAATTTCGGCCTCCAAATTTTTTACTCACAAAAAAGATGGGGGTATTGTTCCCTCATGGAGTTTTCTCTTTCCCAAGCAACATCTTCCACTATATGGCTTTGCCAGAGAACCTTCACCAAGGAAAGTTTCTTGTTCCCAAGTTCCTTAAATTCCTTAGCCAAGGTTTTCACAAGTTCCTCTTCATAGGATAGATTAGGTTCCATTTCTAGGTTTTCTAGCTGGACCACGTGATCTAGGTCTGAGCGATACTTCCTTAGCATGGAAACATGAAAGGCATTGTGGATTCAAGATAGTTCTGGCGGCAATGTCAATCGGTAAGCAACAGGCCCTACTAACTCTAAAATTTCGTAAGGCTAGATGAATCTCGAGCTTAGCTTGCCCTTTAACCCTAAACAAAAAAAAATTTCCATGGCAATACCGTAAGAAATACCTTGTCAACAATCTCGTGTCATATATCTTTTCTTTTTCGATCCACATGCACCTTTTGGCTATCTTGAGCTGTGCATTATTGGTTATGGATGAATTTGATCTTTTCCTCTGTATCATGAACCAAATCAAGCCCAATCACTTTACTTTCTCTTAGCTCTACCCAACATGCTGAATACTTACATTTTCTTCCATAGAGGGCTTCAAAAGGGGCATGCCTAAGTTAGATTGATAGTTGTTGTTTTAGGCCAACCAAAGGAAGGTATTTATCCCACCCCAAGCTGAAATCAATTACACAACCGTGAAGCATATCTTTCAGTACTTGTATCACTCTCTCCAACTAACCATCAATTTGGGGGTAGAAGGTTGTGCAAAAATGGAGTTTAGTTCCTAGGGACTCTTGTAATTACTTTCAAAATCTGGATGTGAACCTCGAATCCATATCTGACACGATGGATGAAGGAATCCCATGGAGGCGTACTATATCTACGGTATAAAGTTCTGCCAGTTTCTCCAAGGAATAATCCATACGGACTGCAATAAAATGAGTTGATTTGGTGAATCTATCCACAACCACCCATACAGCATCTTTCCTTGAAGAAGTTGACGGTAAGCTAGAAACAAAATCCACAGAGATTTTCTCCCACTATTGTTTCGATACTTCCAAAGGGTATAGAATTTTGAATGAAATTTAGTGTTCAACCTTGACTCGCTGACAAGTTAAAGATCAAGTAACAAATTCTGATATCTCCCTCTTCATTCTGGGCCACCAAAATAGTTCCCAAAAATCTCAATACATCTTAACACTTCTGGATAAAGTGTAAAGTATCTTTGATGAGCTTTCTTCAAAATTTCAAACCTAACGTTTCCACCTTCCAGAACATACAATCTCCCCATGTAGCGTAACTTACCATTACTGTCGAGACTAAAATTTATCGAGTCATTTGAACCAACACTATTTATCCGTTCTTTACACTTTTGATCTTCTATCTATAACTCAATAATCTATTGGAGTTAAGTATGCCACACCTTCAATTCGGCCAAGAGAGATCCATCCCTTCCCAAATTAATTTGAGCCTTTAAAGATGCCAGAGTCACCATTGATTTGCTACTTAATGCATCGGTCACAACATTTTTTTCCTAGATGATATTTAATTTTCAGATCATAATCCTTCAACAGTTCCATCTAGCATCGCTACCGCAAGTTTTACTCCTTCTGGGTAAGGAGGTACTTTAAACTCTTATGATCTGTGAAGATACGACACTTCTCACCATACAAGTAATGTATCCAAAATTTTAATGCTAACACAACAGTAGCTAATTCGAGGTCATGGGTGGGTTAATTCCTTTCATGTGGTTTGAGTTCACTAGACGCATACATTATCACCTTCTTGCTCTGCATAAGTACACAACCAAGGCCAAGAAGTGATGCATCCATATATACCATATATTCGATCCTGGGTACAGGTTGCGATAAAATGGGGGCTTCAGTTAAAACAATCTTCAATTTTTCAAAACTTCTCCGAAGATCCTCATGGATAAATGGTGTCACATTAACTTAATATTTCCTCAAACGAAATTTTCCTTTTATTAAAAACAACATTTGTTCTACTTAACATAAATACCATAAATCAAATATCAATTTTTTCAAAACATTAAACACATTTTAAAAATATACGAAAACATTTTCTTGATGCTCAGACCAAACAAATGCATAAAATAGACTTTAAGTTGCTCAAAAAACTTAAAAGCACAAACCTTTTGTAAATTAAAGGACAGAAATCTTGTTTAAAATCAAAGTCACAATACACTTTTACCTATTATACATCCATTATTGAGGTCTTATATTACTTTCAAATCATTTCTAAAGTTTGCAACTATGTTTAGACCTCATTCAAGGCCTTTTGGGGATTCAAAAAACTCAATTTTTAAGCTCGGGGACATACATGTTTTATTGAAGCAATTTAGCTATTAACTTTAATGTCTCAAGACCAGAAGGTCCTAGTCTCGAGACTTGATGCAGGAGACCTCAAAATAGGTTCAAAAATACTTCAAAACATCCCTAAACAAAGTTACACTTTTCAAAGAACTTAATGAATCCCTTAATACATTACTCATAATCTATGCATAAAACTTATGTACATACCATTCTTGAGTTCGTGAATTGTACAAACTCTTATCCTCATCTTACTTAGATATAATCCTAGTATTTGGAAAAACTAAAATAAACTCTCTCTCTTTCTAAAGTAAAATAAACTCCCATCAGGAAGAGTAGATATCATCTTTATTTTGTTGTAACATCATCCAATTTCTCCCTCTTTTTTCATCAAATAACTACCAAATTACCACTACCTAGGGTAAGTTAAAAAATCATTAAGCAAGGCCATTTCTTAATCTTTAATTTGCTGGATAACTTGGATTCCAACTAGAAGTTTGGAGATGACTCAATTATGCAAGTGGAAGCAATAAAAAACTCTATCATCCATTGATTGGAAAATAATAGATAGCTTGCAGGATTAACTATAGAGATCACTTCAAGAGTACTTGTTGCAATCTCAATAGCATGCTCTTCTTCGCCTTCTTCAGGTTGATCCTCAAGAGCTATAGAAGCATGTTGCCTTCAAGCCATTTTGGAGAGAACTTAAACGAAGCACCAATTTTCTCAAGTTGCTCAATGGCTCAAAAAATTGTGAGATTCTTCTTCTAAAGGACTTGAAAAATCATGGATGGAAATGGATGCCTATTTTGTGTGCTTAGTGATTTCCTAGTATGTACCTATTTTGTGTGCTTAGTGATTTCCTCATAAATGATATGGCTAATATCAAACCTGACCATATCTACCACTTTCCGTATTAGTATAGTGGCCTTCTTACTTATCACATCTCTCTCACTATTTGACAACCAATTCCTTGTTACTATTGCAAATAAGGCACCATATGCGGTGCTTAGAGATAAAGCATGTATTGCACCCTTCAAAGGTTAAGTTGGATGGATTTTTTTTGTAATGATTACAACAGTGTTGTCTTCAGATTATTCAAATTCAACCATATTTAAACAGAAATAGTTTAACTATTTCCTGATCAGACCTGGACTAAATCATACCACACACCATTAAAAAAACTTTATGGTATAGCTAGATTTTTTTCATCATTGATACTACGCAGTATGTTAGCATAGAACTCTAGCACAACCTTTCTAACATGTAGATTAATAAAACTAACTGGCCTCATAAGCCCATTGTTCTCTAACAAAGTTTCTATACCATTCTCAGTAAACTATTCTCAGTAAACTAACTTCATATATATTCTACTCTTTAATAAAACTTTTCTTAAGCAAGGAAAGATACCTTTCAGAAAAAGCGAGAGTCAAGAAAGTATGGTCTTGTTTTTCCAGGATAGTGGCTTATTCTTCTTTGGCTTTCATTGTAGCTTTTGTGAGCATAGAGGAAATGCTATCTTATTTCATCCTTTTTTTTTCCCTTTTTTGAGTTGTTATAGGAACATTTGGACATTTGGTTTTGGCCTTTCAAGTAAAAGCAACTTTATCAGACAAATCAAATAAACTTTCTTCCTCTACTCTCAATCTCTTAAAAGTTCTTGGTTGGATGGGAGTCTTCCCTTTGTAAGTCTATTTTTTTTGGAAAAAGAAAGGCTCTCTAACTCTTTTGCAATGAGAGAATGAGTTCTCTTTTGCTTTACTTTAGTAGTGCCTAAAGTAGTGAGCATTATAGGTGTAACTACAATAACTTGAACCTCATCCTTAGAGGTATTAGGTTCAACTTCATTCTTAAAGAGATCAATATTAAGGTTTCCAAGGTCAATCAAAGCTTGTACTAACTCTTCTATAGGTTTATATCACTTCAAACTTAACAATATTTGTTGTGAATTTAGAAAACCCGATAGGGCTTTCAGAAGTGGTAAAATCAGTTTTGACAACAATGTTCACAAGGTTTTCATCAATAATAGGAACAACATTACCTTCACTAGTAATGAATTCAATCAAGGCAACAATTTTATCACCTGACACAAGGACATGTTCAAGGATTTGTAAATCGCTCAACAGTGTGTCGATCTCAACAACCACTTCTTAAACCTTTTTGAAGGTTGAATCTCTACAATAGCAACATCCATGGCCTTTGATGAGGTTTTTCCCATTACCTCTATAGCAATTTCATGCATAGACTCCTCTGAATATGTAACATCCCAAAACTTTCGATCAAACATGTGTCACTATTCTGATAGCGGATATAGTGAATTTTTGAGAAAATTGGAAAACGATCCAATTCAATTCTTATGAAAATAAAGTGATTTTAAATATGGAAATTTATGAAAAGAATTTTTAAAAGTGAAAACATAAGGAAAAGACCAAATCACAAATTTTGAAAAGTCTAAGGACTAAAGTGAAAAGTTAACCAAAATGGGAAAAGTGAATTATTTACGATGAATTGGTATAAGTGTATTTTGGGGCTAAAATGGAAAGATTGAAAGGTATAAGGACTAAATTATAAAATTTCCATTTTTGTCGAGAAATGGGTAAAAGTGTAATTTTCACTATTCATGGATTCATTTTAAAGGCTATATGTGAATTAGGATGTTTGTTTTGGATAAATGCTTGTTATTTTGAACAAAATGTACTTTGAGGTTAAAACTGACAAGTGCATCAGTCAAATCGTTTGTAGTAAAAATAACACCAAAAAATATATATAAATTAATTCAGCGATGTCCGCAAGTGCATAGGTTAAATTGTAATATAGTGTAGTTTACAATGAAACACTTAGAAGTATTATAAGGATCGTGCCCAAGGGAGGATGGAATAAATCTATAAAAACCTTTTTACAATAATAAGTCTAATTAGTATTAATTAAATCCTATATTACGACAAATCATAAAATAGATTAATGGGAGAATTTAAATAACTAAAATAAATAAAAAAGAAAAACAACAAATGACTAAAATCAATAAATCAATAAAATAGATTAAGGTTTTAGGGTGGATTAGCTATTGATTAACCAATTATTACCTCCTGACATCTATCTATTTAATCAATCGGTTTATACTCATTTATCTCTCGACCTCACTTTCTCAACCAGGATCAATTACAACTTAGGGCTAGTTTGGCAATACTTTTGAGAAGTGCTTTTGAAAAGTATTGTGGAAATGTGTTGTGGAAAAGTGCTTTTGAGAAATAAAATGTTCATTTTAGACATGTTATTATCAAGAAACAAATATGCATTTAAATAATATTTAAATTAGTTAATATTATTATATTTTAGTAAGAATATATAAAAAATTATTATAACTTGTTGTTAATATTTTAATATATGAAATATAAATTTTAAATATTTTTAAGCAATAAATATTAATTATTTATAAAATTTAATTAGAATATATAAGCTATATTTTAAATATTTGTAATTAATATTTTAAAAATATTTTTTCTTTTTAATTAATAATTTTAACACATTTGTAATTAAGCACCAAAAAGAAAAAAGGGAAAGTACTATGTTATCGGAGGTGTGGAAAAGTAATTAAGCACTAAAAGTGCTTTTGGGGGAGAAAAAGCTAAAAATTTTAGCTTCTACTTTTCAGAAGTGCTTTTGAAAAGCACTTCTAAAAAGCTAAAAATTTCAGCTAAAAGCAGCTTGTTTAGCATAGCTTTTCTTTCAAAAGTGCTTTTGGAGCCAGAAGTGCTTTTTTTAAGCACTGCAGAACAGGCCTTTACTTGATTCGACTTATCTCCTGATCTCATCTAACTTGTTATAACTTCCTAAGGTTGTCAAGCTTAGGGTTTAAGAACATGTAACCTATACCAACTAATCCTCTCGGGAAACCCTAACTCCTCCGTTAATCACATCCCCATCCACTCATTAATCTCCCCTAAAGGATTTAGTCACTCATGTTATTCATAATCTCTAACTCAATTGAATAAATCATGTAAAGTACATGATTGAATCGGAAGAGAAAAGAGATTAGAATAATCGTGGATTTGATATAGAATGGAGAACGGAGTAGCAAATCGATTAATCAAAATAATGAAATATGTCGATTTCAAATAAGAAATAAATTGAATACTTTAATAATATAAAATAACTCTTGGATTGAAACCAATTCCAAGAGGAAAAACAAATAGTTCAGAAAAGCTGAAAGAAAACTAATCTAATCCTACACCTAAACTACTAGGGTTTTTTATTGCGTCTAAGACAACTTAGTTACATCAAACCCCTAATGTCTCAAATTAGATCTTCGTATAAGGTTGATTGTGCGGATGAAAATAGCATTGGTATCCTTGGGCCTCACGTCAACCTATGTCGTGCCATAGGCCTTGCATAGCGTGACACGACAACAATTTTAACAAGAAATAAACATGCAGAGAAAAGAAAATGTACTTGAGCTAGTTCGATACAGTAAATTGAATAGAAATATATTAACAAGATAATGTAAATAAACATATAATTCTAGAGTGATATACAATTGAGTCACAAATTCTAAAATGAGACAGGTTAGTTCAATAAATTACAAAGTAAATAAATAAAAGAATGTTAAGTATAGATTTCCATCAAAACAAATATACAAATATACAAATATACACGTATGTTCAAATGAATATAGGTGGTAAAAATATCAAAACTTGGCATAATTTCATCCACATAAGGTACTACCTAAGTCACATAGGACATTTCGGCTTGTAACGTTTTGCGACTTAGGTTGGTTTGGAATTCAAAGAATATGTTCGACAAAACGGCTAAGCACAAAAGTAGTTTGGCACATTTTATTGTCCCCAATACTCCCCCAAGTATATATATGGCTCACCACCTTATATCCACTTCTTTCAGCTTCCTTATTTCTCCATTTACTAAGGTATCGTACAGTATTTATGAGTACAATCATTTGAACTCGTATTTTTTTCGAAAAATGTGAGTGTTCTTTTTTCTTCCAAATCACTTTGTTTTTATTTTTCATCAAGATTCTCTCAATTGGCATTTTCCTTTTTTTCTACAAGCTCAAAATTCATATATCCACAATACCATACAATTCCTTAGTCACTCAATTTTTTTATTTTTTATTTTTTGCAACCACTGAAATATATCTACCTAATCCCTCAATATCAATGGCCAAACGTCTAAATTCAGGCAAGGAGCAAGAGATAAATTTTAAAGTCCCAATCAAAATTAAAATATACCATAAGTCTAAAAAAGTCCATAAAAAATAAGTCCATAACATACTAAACCAAAAGCATGAAAAATGAGCTCCAGTGTCGTCGTCCAATCCTAAGTCTGAGGATCACCTAAAATGAAACAAACAAACGCCTAGTGTGTGATTTGACCCACATATCGTGGTAAATATATATGTATCAAAATGTATCATAGCATATCAGATTTTATATCGAAGCATATCTTATATCATATCATATCATATCATATCATATCGGATTTCATATCATGTCGTAGCACATTTCATATCATATCTCATATCATATCACATCATATCTCTTATCATATCATATCCTATCTCATCTACTACGCACCATCTCCGTCTAACCAATCACACCAATTAGGACTACAAGAGCCCATCCATCCAATTATAGCAATATATGGTGATATGCCACTCATAAATATGCAACCGAGCTGCCAGACAGAAATTTGTGGTCTAGTCACCATAGTTGCAGTAAAAATTGCCATATAGCACTTCCTCCATCATGTCAAATCCCACCCAAAAACTTAGTCATAATATCATACATACATATATCATAACTCCTACAGCATGCATACACATATATTTTCTTTTAAGGAACATAGCATAGCATATAGTTTATACACAACCAAACTTAATTAACATAATTCCTAAACTTACTCTTGAGTATATACATACTAAAACTTACATTTTTTCGAGCCTACATGATACCCACAGACCCAAATTTTGAGTCTCTTATTTGGCCCCTAATTAGGCCTTAAAATTTGCCCAAAAGGCCCACATGGCCCAAAACGCTAGCCCATATAGTCCACACGACCTACCAACACAGGCCGTCTACTCCACAAGGTCTGGCACATAGCCGTGTGGTGCTGGGCATTTTCAAAAACAGCCTTTGTTTCACAATTTTCTTAGGTTTTGAGTGAGGTTTCCGATTAGTTTCACACACCTGACAACGAGATTGATCAACCACGCGTTTGGAACTCACGAAACCTACATTCGTTCAATAAATTACACCAATTAACCTTCAAAAGATCCATCTTAGATATCATATAATTGTCAAAATTTCAGTCCCCTAAACCAAGAATGAGTTCTTACCACTCGAAGAATAGCATCCGAAACGTGACTTACTCCGCTAGAGGTAATCAATTTTTGCCTCCTTCGTCTAACAAAGACACAACAAAGTTTAAACTACTAAAAGCACGAATTAATCATTAACATGACCCCTAAATTGATTGATAAATGAAATGAAATAAAACAACATAACAAAAAATAATTCAATTAAACTTACACCCCGATTAACACGATCAGAGACGATTGCTGAAACGAACACAAAAGAATATGCAATGGTGGCAAGTGAAACAAGAAAAACAGAAGAAAAGAAAAGAAGACTTCAACCAAAAAAACAAGAAAAGAGAGCAAAGGAAGAAAGAACAAAACAAAAGAAACGTGGGAGTAAGGGGGTGGACGGTTGGGAGTGGGAGCAAATTTAGGGATAGGTTGTTTTGATGATTTTTTTTAATTCTAGAATAACATAAAATTATCTGAAAATAGAATATTTTATCAAAATCCTATCTGCTCTAATAGAATTTGAATATACAACTTGTCGAAACCATTTTTTATTTTTGGGAAAAAACAAAAATTAGTTATCGACGAAAATTGAAGTCGTCACCAATCTTTTATTAAGGTGTGATTTGATCACCTAAAAACAACTTTGGTCTACGAGTTTTAGAAAAACGGGTTCGGGAGTCAGTTACATACGAGGAAGGATTAGCACCCTCGTAACGCCCAAAAATTGGTACCAAGTTGATTAATAAATGTCTTAAGGTTGAGAGTTGAAAAATATGATCCTTAATTAAATTAAGTTATTTATTAAGACTCTCTCATTTTGAAAAAGAAAATGTCACACCCAATGCGTTAGGGCACGATATTTTATTCTTTTCAAGATGAGTTGGTCCAAAAAAAACTCGTGTAATAAAATTTAAGAAAATATTTAATTGTTTAAAATTTATGAAAAAATCGTAGCCCAATACGTTAGGGCACGATTTCTTAAAATCCCAAACATTGAATATTTCCTTTATTTTTTTTAAAAAATCTTTATCGCGAGAAATCAACACGTCACATCCAATACATTAGGACACAACATATTGAATTCCTGATGACTAGTTTTATTTTGTTTGATTAAAGAGCAATCCTCGATTGTTAGATTTTACGAAGAAAATCGGAACCCAATACGTTAGGGCTCAATTTTCTTGAAAATCCTAAATATGAGTATTGTCTTTATTTTGAATTTTTTTATTTTTAAATTTGAGTAAAAATGTAATGTTATATTAGATGTATGTATAAAGGTCGCAACAATAAATAATAAATACAACAACGATATAGAAATAACATAAATAGTAAATAAGCAAAATTTGAAAAACGATGACAAACGAAATATCTAATAAATGAACAAAATAAATAATAATAATAATAATAATAATAAACATCCTTTAGAAGGTAAATAAAATATAAATAAATATAAAAATAAAGTGTGTATACGTATATTGAAAATATGGATTTACATATAAAATTTGGTTTATAGAATTTAAATAACAAAATATATAATGTATTTATGAAAACAAAAATATATATATATATATAAATTATAGAATATGTGTTAGAAATATGAATATGTATTTAAGTATTTTTGAAAATAAATAAAACATGGCTAAATACGTACACATATATATATAGAATATTCTAAAATATAAATAAATATATATGTACATATATATAAAAGAAATATAAACGCATGTAGATTATAAAAAATATATACATATATATAAATTACATTATTAATTAATTAATTTTAAGAAATATAAAGGAAGGACTAAATTAAACTGTAAATAAAAATTCTGAGGCAAATCTCCAAATAAATGGAGACTGAAGGACCAAATTGAACGCGTGTCTTACATGGAGGGACCGGAAGGGAAATTTTCCCTACTTCCCTAAACGGCGTCGTTCAATCAGGATCGAATTGAATTTTAAAATGAATAAAAGGGTAAATTTAAAAAAATAAAAAAAATTAATTGTAAAAATATTAAAAGGCAGAGGAGCTAAAAGCGCAATTTAACCCTCCGCATAAAAACACGCGGATTCTGGGTCCCGGTCGGGTCAACACGCGGATCCCACCCTTCCAAACGGTGCCGTTTTCTGTAGGCTATATAAGCCAAAATTTAGTTAAAATTTCCATTTTTCATTCTTTTTAAAAAAAACTTCAAAAAGGTTTCAAAAATGCTCTCCCCTTCCTTGTCCTCCGGCCAGGGCCCGGTCATCGGCCACCGTACCAGCTACCGATCTCCGGCGCCGTCACCGCCGTCTACGGTGGCCGAAAAAAGGGAAAATGACCCTTTTTTGCTCTCTTGACTTTCCCAAGCCCGAATCTGGGCTCAAAATATCCAAAACATCAATAAAAATGCCCCGAAAGCCCGAGAAGCCCTTCGGCTCCCGATCGTCTGTCATCGGAGACGACACCCTCGGCCATCGACGGCGATCTGGGCACCACTAAAGGTTATTTCTTTCCTTTTTATTATTTTCTTTTATTCGTATGTAAAAATACCGATAATAATAAATAAACTAAAGCAAAACGAAAAATAAATAAATAAAAAAACTGTAAATGTGAACCTCTTGGTTCGATTCTTTGTTCTTGTTGTATTGTGTAATTCCCTGTTTTTTTATTGATTTTTGAATTCGGGGGGGCCTTCATTACAGTATATTGATGGCTCGTTTATAGCCGAAGTATCAACAATATAAAGAAACAATCTTTGATTTGATTTGCAAATCTTTTCCTTTCCATATACTGCTGCTTTCTTTCTTGATGTGCAGGTCCGAAGATCATGCTGTGATGCTTGGCTGCGGCGCTTGAGGAAGGCTGCGATTTACCCCAGAAACCCTAGGGTTTCTGAAACTACTTGGGCCACTGTTAATTTTGGGCCTATTTTGTTGTAATTGCATTTGAATTAATTGGGCCACTACTTTGTCTTATTAATTGGGCCATTCAGTCCCGTTTGTAATTTGGGCCCTTCTAACCCGGGCCAAAATAGGGTATTACAGTTGTCCCTCTTTGCTCGTTATCGTGTAACAGGAACGAAGCAAAGACTTAAAAAATACCAAATTTTGCCCGGTTGTGTTGGATCTTGGTACTGTTCTTCTTCGAGTAGCCGCATTCCTTCCTACTGCATCTGCTTCAATTTACTCCACTGCAATGCCAGGGAGATAGGATTCTTATATTGTAGTTTCTTAAGAGAACAAAATCTGCTCCACTGCAACTTCAGGGAGATAAGATTTGTAGCTTCAACTTGATCCGCTGCAACTCAAAGATGAATTTGATGCGATCTGCTCTACTGTAATGCCAAAGAGATAGGATTTGCTGTCCACAGCTTCAATCCGCTCCACTTCAGCTAATCCAAGTCTTGACGCCAGGGAGATAAGATTCGCCATCATGGCTTCAATCTGCTCCGCTACAATGCCAGGGAAATAAGATTATCCGTTGTGGCTTCAATTTTTTCCATTGCAACATCAAGGCGATAGGACTGATGTCTTCGATCTGCTTCACCGCCAGTACAGGAAGGCAAGATCTGTTATTTTCAACCTACTCCACTGTTGCTCAGGGAGATAGGGTTCACAATCTTCAACTTATTCCACTGCTGACCAGGGAGATAGGACCTACAATCTTCAATCTATTCCACTGCTGCCCAAGGAGATAGAATTCTCAATCTTCAACCTATTCCACTGTTGACCAGGGAGATAAGAATCACGATCTTTAACCTATTCCACTGTTGTCCAGAGAGATAGGATTCTTTAATCTATTCCACTACTGCCCAGGGAGATAGAATTCTCAATCTTCAACCTATTCCACTGCTGACCAGGGAGATAAGGCTGGTATCTTCGATCTGCTTCACTGTCGGTACAGGAAGGCAAGATCTGCTATCTTCAACTTGCTCCACTACGACCCAGGGAGGCAAGGCTAGTATCTTCGATCTGTTTCACTGTCGGTACAGGAAGGCAATATCTTCTATCTTCAACCTGCTCCACTACGACCCAGGAAGGCAAGGCCGGTATCTTCGATCTGCTTCACTGTCGGTACAGGAAGGCAAGATCTGCTATCTTCAACCTACTCCACTACGACCCTGGGAGGCAAGGCTGGTATCTTCGATCCGCTTCACTGTCGGTATAGGAAGGCAAGATCTGCTATCTTCAACCTGCTCCACTACAACCCAGGGAGGCAAGGCTGGTATCTTCGATCTGCTTCACTGTTGATGCAGGAAGGCAAGATTTGCTATCTTCAACCTACTCCACTACAACCCAGGGAGGCAAGGCTGGTGTCTTTGATCTGCTTCACTGCCAGTACAGGAAGCCAAGATCTGTTATCTTCACTGATCCGCTCTCTGGGGAACATGACCTATATAATGAACCTAATTATGCCTAATGATTAGCATGGCATGATTAAAATGCATCAAATGCTCCTAACTAAACATGTATGAATGGTGTTTGCATGAATGTAGAATGCTATTTTTTTTGTGAGAATGATCCTTCTTTATCACTTAGGTTATCATTGCTCGAAGTTTATTAAGGCTCTATCACTGACGTGCTACAACGCCTTCCTGCTCAGCTGGCGTTTTCAAAGAAACACTTAGTCAGATTTCCCCCACTGTAAACCTCAAAGTTCAATCCACTAAGACGCAAAATTTGTACCATCGTTCTCCCACTGTAACCCAATGGTAGAAATATATGGCTTTTCCTCAATCCTCTTCTATCACAATTCAAGGATACAGGATCTAAATCTCTTTGGTCCCTTACACCATTCCCAGGGTGTCGTACCAAAGATTCATGCACAAATGAAGGCTTTCTTCTCCGAAGAAACCTCTTCCTATTGTCTGGTGATCATTTCTTGTTTGTTTATTTAAGCCTTGTCATCAACACGACATCTTGTCATTTTGTTCAATCAATGTTTTTGACAACAAAATCCAAAGAAAAAGTCCTAATTTAGACTTTTCCTTTTCAGATTTCCAACCTTTAAACATGGTGTGTTCTAAACAATAGTCATGTTTTAGGTTCCTGTATTATTTAGAAACTTCTAGAGTAATATGCAAAACTTCCCTTGTGAAAGTTTTATTAGTCCATTAATCATTATTCCAATGCAACATGCTTGCAACAAGGTCTTAACAATGGATAAGAATAAAGTTCGTTCTGAGCATAGCTTGAAAGGAATAAATTATCAAAAATAGTAAAGAAGGATAACAAAGAAATTGATTGGGAATGTGTATCTTAGAAAGGAATGAAGTATTCCAAGAACAACAAATTCAATATAAATAGTATGAAAATTAGGTGCCCCAGATATCTCAACTTGAGCTTCTCTGTACAAACTTTCTAAAGACCAGTCTGAGTTTGACATATGTTTTTGGAGATCTACAATGCTTTGTTGATGCCCCAAGATGTCGTTTACCATTTCCTGTTGATTCAAGTATAATAAGATCATCATATGCCCCAATCTGATCAAAATTTGAACTGCTCTGATCACCTCATGCCCCATTCTAATCAGAGCTGCCTTTTTCGGGTTTTCAACTTAAATCCCCTTTGGTCTCAAGGCGCCCTTTGCGGGTTTTCACTTTGGCCTCTCCATTTTCTTTCTTCTTTTTTTTCTTTTTTCTTTTTTTTGAAAAATTTGAATCTGAACTCATAGGATTAGGCATGTCCTCGTTATCCCTTCTGATCAAAATCGACACTTTTCAGATAAGGCCTTCCACATAAGATCTTTTCCAGCTTGGGATGAAGTTCTTCTTGTATGGGAAAGATCTTCTTCAATACCAGGTCCCTCAAAGAATTCTATAAGGCGGACTTTTTTGTGAGCTCGTATCATTTGCTTGTGGCATATTTGACCATGATGAATAACTTTTAACATTCATCTTCAATCAGAATTAATCCAAAAACTCAGAGAGAAAGAATCATGTCTTCAATAGGCAATACCGCAATGGGCCTAGGAGAAAGGCATTGCCCCGGTAGATTTTTTTTTGCGCCATCTTTTTTTTGGCAATATGGAATTAATCGTGAACAGAATGTAAAATTTTGGTATTGTGCTATTTTTCAAATTTAGTACATTGTTAGATTTGATCCTTTTGGCGTTCCATACTGACATATGATTTTTCACGAATTTGCTAACTGTCGACTTTGTGACATTGGCATATGAAGCAGCTTCCATTCATAAAGTAACTGACGACCACAAAGATGAATCAATGACCGTCAGACTCTTTTGGCGAGATCGACCAAATGACCTTCATGCCCCATATAAGGAGAAGTCATGTATCCCAATGATTCTTTGTAGGGTAAAATCCGTTTCTCGACTTTTTCTACCATCCTTAACAAGTTCGAAAATAGGCTACAATCTATGTCATCTTCAAAGTCATGAAATCCCTCTAAACACATGCCTCGCTCAAAAGGAAATTTTGAGCCTGTAGCAGCGTCACTCATGTTATTGATATCTAGGGCCCCATAATAAATATAAAAGAATATACAAAAGAATGTATTTATGAATAATTATTTGTACAATATAATTATGAATGAAAGAATGATATGGAAGAAAATCCAAAAGAATGAAAGAATAATTATTTCAAAAAGAATGAAAAATAGTGGCTCAAAAATGAATGCAAAGATGTATTTTATTAGAAAAATGATGTTCAAACATGAGCCTATTTCACAAAGGAATTTCTATCATTTTTAGGCTAAAAACAACAAAAATGTTCTGAACATTACTCTAAATAAGCTCTAAAAACTATAGGGATTTCTTCCGCAGTTCAATTACTTTGAACACTCCTAGATTTATAAGGGCAGATATCTAACAAGGTCCCCCTTTCATTTGTGTCTTCCTATATGTCATTGATGTGAGCACTTCCCAACATCTTTTCATATATTGCATTCACCCCATTGTCAATCATGATCGGGTCGCGAATTTTCTGCATTAAATGAGTCATCCAACTTGACAATACCCATGTTGATGAATTTTTCAACTAGCTTTTTGAAGGTAATGCAATTCTCTATTGAGTGTCCCGTAATTCCCGTATGATAATCGCATTGTGCACTTGCGTCGTACCATTTGGGATACGGAGGCTGTGGAGGCTTCACATGTAAAAGAGAAACAACATGCGCATCGAATAAGCTTTGATACAGCTCCTTGTACGACATTTGAATTGGCGTGAACTGGAGTTTTCCAGTACCTTGCTTCACATATGATTCTTGTCTTGATGAACCTTGCTGATTAGTAATCGATTTACTGTACGTATTCATGCTGTTCACCTCATTTTCTTTTTCTTTTAAGGCTTGCCTTCTGTTATTGGTCTGATATTGTTGAGATTTGATAGTAAGGGGTATCCCTTGTGGACGTATATCTGGCTGAACACTTATCGGGGTAAAACCTGAGGGATAAATAGGGTCTTCATTATCTTCCCCAAACTGGACCACCGAGTCTTTCACTTCTTCTAACTCTCTAGCTAGCAATCGGTTGAACTGGCTCATCATAGTTCTCTGTAATTCTAGCATCTAATCTCTCATTTCCTGTTGAAATTTGGTCAGTTGCTCCTGCATCTGCATTTGCATTCGCTCTAATTTCTCCAACCTTTGGTCCATTTCTCTAGTCTTTGCTTGGGTACTGTAAGGGTGTTAGTTTTCCAGATTAGCTGAAATAACTTTACTCAATTAGAGTCTTTTAACGGTCTTTAATACATATGATCTGATGCATGAAATGAATGTGAAAAGGCATCAATTCTAATTTGATTTCATTTAGAAAACTTTACTAGAAAGTAAATTTCTTTACATAAAACGGATGTATGTACGGCCTTGCCCTCACATTCCAAGAAACAACATCAATCTTTCATTCATCTGGATGTTTAAGACAAATCACGCGAATTTCCAATGGACACCACAACTAACTCCTTTTTGCGTGATCCATTATCTGCCCGTCTTCGTAGTGCTCATCTGCTTCTTTAAATGTCGACAGCTCTTGAATAATCAACTTGAATTTTAGGGCCATGAAGCAAAGTCGTATACTTCTTCATCACCCTTCTTTTGTTGTATTTCTTGGAATATATTCGGGCAACCGTATTTCTTCCACTTTATCAAAAAACCCTTTTTCAATGATAAGCTTTCTATCTAGCAACCAAATATGAACCAGCGCCTTTCAGAATGAAATGCCATGTAGTTGGAATGTCATGCGATCAAAGTAAAATACAAAAAGTCAGTATCATGTATAAACATAGAATCAACAAATAATAAAACACCCATTCGGGTATCTACTAGGGTTTAGTGTAGCTCTACCTAGGGTGGACTCCTAAGGTTCATTATATTAGGTTCGGCTTCTACGGCAAAGGTACCCGAACCAGCAGATTCCTCGATCTCCACCCATTATAGGCTCATATAGATCAAGTTCAGTTCAGGGGAATACATTTTCCCTATGACTATACGGAGATGAAAATCTCACGAAGGCATAGGTACAGATGTATTCCGTAAGTGATCCACTATCCTATACGGAGGTGAAAAACTCACGAAGGAATAGTTTCTCACTCCCACTTAGAAGGGTAAAATCATTCAACTCATGTAATGTATAATGCAAAAATAACTTAGATCAATTAAGCAATAATATAATGAATGCAAAAGGATCTTATGAATTTTTAAAATTTATTTTCTCGACCTTAAGACAAAAATTAATCAACTTTGTGGCTCAACTCTCTTATTTTTAAAAGTCCCCAGTGGTGTCGCCAAGCTGTCGAAACCATTTTTTATTTTTGGGAAAAAACAAAAATTAGTTGTCGAAGGAAATTGGCGTCGCCACCAATCTTTTATTAAGGTGTGATTTGATCACCTAAAAACGACTTTGGTCTACGAGTTTTAGAAAAATGGGTTCGGGAGTCAGTTACGTACGAGGAAGGATTAGCACCCTCGTAACGCCCAAAAATTGGTACCAAGTTGATTAATAAATGTCTTAATGTCGAGAGTTGAAAAATACGATCCTTAATTAAATTAAGTTATTTATTAAGACTCTCTCATTTTTAAAAAGAAAATGTCACACTCAATGCGTTAGGGCACAATATTTTATTCTTTTCAAGATGAGTTGGTCCAAAAAAACTCGTGTAATAAAATTTAAGAAAATATTTAATTGTTTAAAATTTATGAAGAAATCGCAGCCCAATACGTTAGGGCACTATTTCTTAAAATCCCAAACATTGAATATTTCCTTTATTTTTTTAAAAAAAATCTTTATCTCGAGAAATCAACGCGTCACATCCAATACGTTAGGACACAACATATTGAATTCCCGATGACTAGTTTTATTTTGTTTGATTAAAGAGCAATCCTCGATTGTTAGATTTTACGAAGAAAATCGGAACCCAATACGTTAGGGCTCAATTTTTTTGAAAATCCTAAATACGAGTATTGTCTTTATTTTGAAAATTTTTTATTTTTAAATTTGAGTAAAAATGTAATGTTATATTGGATGTATGTATAAAGGTCGCAACAACAAATAATAAATACAACAACGATATAGAAATAACTTAAATAGTAAATAAGCAAAATTTGAAAAAACGATGACATACTGAAATATCTAATAAATGAACAAAAATAAATAATAATAATAATAAACATCCTTTAGAAGGTAAATAAAAATACAAATAAATATAAAAATAAAGTGTGTATACATATATTGAAAATATGGATTTACATACAAAATTTGGTTTATAAATTTAAATAACAAAATATATAATGTATTTATGAAAACAAAAAATATAAAATATATATATAAATTATAGAATATGTGTTAGAAATATGAATATGTATTTAAGTATTTTTTGAAAATAAATAAAAACATGGCTAAATACGTACACATATATATATAGAATATTCTAAAATATAAATATATATATGTACATATATATAAAAGAAATATACAGGCATGTAGATTATAAAAAATATATACATATATATAAATTACATTATTAATTAATTAATTTTAAGAAATATAAAGGAAGGACTAAATTAAACTGTAAATAAAAATTCTGAGGCAAATCTGCAAATAAATGGAGACTGAAGGACCAAATTGAACGCGTGTATTACATGGAGGGACCGGAAGGGAAATTTTCCCTACTTCCCTAAACGGCGTCGTTCAATCAGGATCGAATTGAATTTTAAAATGAATAAAAGGGTAAATTTAAAAAAAAAACTTAATTGTAAAAACATTAAAAGGCAGAAGGGTTAAAAGCGCAATTTACCCCTCCGCATAAAAACACACGGATCCTGGGTTCAGGTCGGGTCGACACGCGAATCCCATCCTTCCAAACGGTGTCGTTTTCAGTAGGGTATATAAGCCAAAATTTAGTTAAAAAATTTCATTTTTCATTCTTTTTAAAAAAAACTTCAAAAAGGTTTCAAAAATGCTCTCCCCTTCCTTGTCCTCCGGCTAGGACCCGGTCATCGGCCAGTCATCGGCCACCATGCCTTACACCGATCTTGACACCATCACATCAAGATCTGCATGGTCGAAAAAGGGAAAACGACCCTGTTTTCTCTCTTGACCTTCCCAAGCCCGGATCTGGGCTCAAAATTCCCAAAACATTAATAAAATGCCTGAAGCTCGAGAAGCCCTTGGCTCCGTTAAATCTGTCATTATTGGGGACGACACCCTCGGCCATCGACGGCGATCTGGGCACCACTAAAGGTTATTTCTTTCCTTTTTATTATTTTCTTTTATTCGTATGTAAAAATACCGATAATAATAAATAAACTAAAGCAAAACGAAAAATAAATAAGTAAAAAAAATGTAAATGTGAACTTCCTGGTTCGATTGTTTGTTCTTGTTGTATTGTGTAATTCCCTGGTTTTTCTATTGATTTTCGAATTTGGGGGGCCTTCATTACAGTATATTGATGGCTCTTTTATAGCCGAAGTATCAACAATATAAAGAAACAATCTTTGATTTGATTTGCAAATCTTTTCCTTTCCATATATTGTTGCTTTCTTTCTTGATGTGCAGGTCCGAAGATCATGCTGTGATGCTTGGCTGCGGCACTTGAGGAAGGTTGCGGTTTACCCTAGAAACCCTAGGGTTTCTGAAACTACTTGGGCCACTGTTAATTTTGGGCCTATTTTGTTGTAATTGCATTTGAATTAATTGGGCCACTACTTTGTCTTATTAATTGGGCCATTCAGTCCCGTTTGTAATTCGGGCCCTTTTGACCAGGGCAAAAATAGGGTATTACACAACTTTTATCCCATGGCAAGAAACAAAAAGAATTCCTACAATGCACACACAGAGACTCAAACCCAAAACCAAAGTGAACAACCTAAGGCATTTAACCAACACACCATAACAAATTACTTGATACACTTAAACAATCAAAATTTAATAAATTTGGAACGTTACAAAAAATGTAGTGAAAAGTAAATTTAAGGGAAAACCAGAGTTTTAAAAAAAATTCCAAAATAAGAATTTGGTTGTGATATCTAAAGTAATAAACACTTAATCAAAATTGTACATTTTCGATTCGTCTAGGATGAACACTTCGACTAAGTATTTTTCTCCAATATCCTCAAGCTCACATCTGTCGAGTGTGGGCTAACTTTGAATTAGAAAATTTTCCATAAAATTTACCGATGGGGTAATTTAGTAATTTCTCTAAAATTTTGGGCCAAGTTATAAATAAGAAAATATCTTTAGAAATTTTCTGAAATAATTTTTTCAGAGAATTTTCTCTCTACAACTTTCTCTTGAATTGAAGTGTGTGTCAAATAATGACCTAAGACTCTCTTTATATAGCGAGAGTTTAGAGAGTTCAACTATAATTAAACTTAATCAGTTTAATATTAAATTTAATCTAATATTTGATCAATATTATATTAATTTAATATTAAATTTTATTAAACTAATAGAATATTTATTTACAAGATAAACATTAAATTTAATTTAATTTTAAGATAGTCACTTTAATATTAAGGATTCACCTTTGTATTGTTTAAAATTGGTGATGTCTCGCCTAAGTTGAATGGTTCGACTAATCGAGAAAATTTTATAGAGAAACTTTTCCGCTAGATCATTCCATGTTAAAATGGAACCTGGTCCTAATGAGTCTAACCAATTGGTCGCATTGTCACACAATGAGAATGGTAATAATCGAATATGCACAGCATCATTGGATACCCCATTATACTTGAAGGTATTGGAGAGTTGTAATAATCACTTCAAGTGTTGGTTCGGGTCTTCCACCATGTTTCGCTTGAATTGCAACATATCTTGGATCATCTGAATCGTGGTCATCTTTATTTTGAAATTATCGATGTTAATCTACACCAACTAATGCTCTTGGGAAACCCTAACTCCTCCGTTAATCACGTTCTCATCCACACGTTAATCTCCCCTAAGTAATTTAGCCACTCATGTTATTCATAATCTCTAACTCAATTGAATAAATCATATAAAGAACACGATTGAATCGGAAGAGAAACGAGATTGGAATAATCATGGATTTGATATCGAATGGAGAACGGAGTAGCAAATTGATTGATCAGAATAATTAAATATGTCAATTGCAAATAAGAAATAAACTGAATACTTTAATAATCTAAAATAAATCTTGGATAGAAACCGATTCCAAAAGGAAAAACAAATAGTTCAAAAAAGCCTAAAGAAAACTAATATAATCCTACTCCTAAACTATTAGGGTTTTTTATTGCATCTAAGATGACTTATTTACATCAAACCCTTAATGTCTTATTTATAGGAGTGTTGGCAGCCCAAATTAGGTCTTCAGCATGTTCTAGGTCTTCATATAAAGTTAATTGTGCAAACAAAAATAACCTTGATATCCTTGGGCCTCACGTCGACGTATGTCGAGCTATAGGCCTTACATGGCGCGACTTTATGCCTTCTTGGTTCTGTTTCATGCTTTGACAGCTCGAGAAAATTTTGCATCACTTGTCCCTTGCTTCCACATCAATTAGGCCTATAATTCATCATCCTACACACTCACTTTAACATATTAGAACTACCTAAGGCCCATGTCTGCCTAATAGGTCACAAAACTTACAAAATGTGTTAAAAATAATTGTTTTTACTAATATTTAATTCTAACTACTAAATACCGAAAATATAATATTAAATACTAAAGTGCATAGAAAACAAGCATCTTAAGGTATAAATAAACCGAATTAATTACTACATTTAACTACAGGTCATTTACCCCGAAAGGGCATTTTGGTTATTTTATAATAATTTAATTTTAGAAATGATAATGGGATGAGATATTGGATAATTAAAATAGATCTTTGGGCCATGAAATAAAGAAATGGGCCACAAATGTTTTACACTTGGACTTTAGGTGTTGGGCATGGGCTTTTTGGTCCACTTAGTGTATTTTAAAAGAAATAAGAGTTGATAAGAGACCCCCTTCCAGCCTCTTCTCTTGTTGTTGTCACCTCACCCCTTCATCCATGGTTTCTCTTTTCTTTTTTCTTTTTTCTTTTTTCTTTTTTTTACTTTTCTCTTCAATTTTTCTAAAAACGCAACAACAAAATTTTGAGATTTTGCTAAAATCTCGTAGGAAACAACCTCCATGCTAGTTTTCAATTATCATTCCTCAAATTTCAGCAAGGGTTTTTATAAGTTTTAGTAAGAGAAGTTGAAGCTAAAAAGAGAAAGCTTCAAGAAGGTAAGAAATTATGTTTTCTCCTTCTCTTGGCTTAGTATTTGTCAATTATGTCATGAGAAAACTATGAAAGCTTGATGATTAATATTTTTATCATATTTTAATTTATGAGAAAAATTGGAAATGATGGTAATAAAGTTTGCAAGCTTGGATGAAAGAAGATTCAAGGTCTTAGGAAGTTAATCTTTAATTATTATTTTTACAAACAAGAGATAAGTACCCTTAGATAATATTACTTTTCTATTTTAATATGTCTAAGAAATTGATGTAATGGTATAATGATGTGAGTTTAGTTATTTAAATGGATATGTGTATAAAACTTGTCTTGAATGTGGTTAAAGTAATAAGTTGGGATAATGGCTTGATTATGAAATGTTATATTAAGTAAGAAGGTGTTATGGTAAAATTTAGTTTCCATGAATTAATTTATCAAAATTATATGGCACATTTGAATATGTATGAATTATGATTTTAATAAGAACAATTGCATTAGTACGTTAATGATTAATATGTCAATATGGCCACCTTGTTCAATAAAGGAAATTGGCATGAGATAATAGATATATGATTTATTAATGAAAGCATAAATTAAAGATTGAATATTAAGAGTAAATGTGGAAATGTTGTTAAGAGCACTCGGTGCTTGAACATCTTGATAAATAAATATGCTAATAGATGTGGAAATTAAAAATGTGAGATAATAGATGAATGCTTGAAAAGTACCAATGTTGAAATTTTGATATGGGTTCTATATCATTAACTATGATATATCTTAAATTGTATGGAAACCATACTATAATTTTGGTGAAATTATGTTGTGGAATGTCGTAGTAGATTTACTGATTAATGAGGATATAATTGGCATGACATAGGGGTCATTAATGCACGTATGTCAGGAGATGCGATTTCGACCGTGTTTAAAGGCTTAGGGCTTAGCAATTTTATGTTATTTGTTTCTTCATGTCTTCTGACATAAGTGCTTTTAAGATGTTATTATTAATGTTTTTGGGTTGGGTTCCCTAGGTATCCAGTCTTATGTTACTAGTTTATTGAGGGTGAAACAAATCAAATTTCATAATGAATTATTCTAAATTTGAATATAAGACTTTAAAAGAAAGTAAATGCGTTGCATACTAAGAGAAAAAGACCTAAAAGGTTTATAATAAAAATAAATAAGTGCTTAAGATAATAAAAGAAGCAGTTTGGATCAAGAAGTTCATTACTGAACTAGGGGTTGTGCCTACCATATCAGATGCTATTGAACTCTGATGTGATAACAATGGAGCCATTGCACAAGCTAAAGAACCTAGATTTCACCGGCGATCCAAACATATACTTAGGCGCTACCATCTTATTCGAGAGATTATCGATTGAGGGGATGTAGAGATATGCAGAGTACCTATAGATGATAACATTGCTGATCCCCTGACCAAGCCTCTGACACAGCAGAAGCATGATTGTCACACTAAGTCGCTTGGTATTAGATATATAAGTGATTGGTCTTAGTGCTAGTGGGAGATTGTTAGAGTATGCCCAAAGATCAATCATGAGATGGTTGTAATAACATACTTGATTTATCATGTTTATTAATATAAGGCATTACCATTATTATTTCAATTTCTTTTCTGTGTGTATAAATAAACTTTTTTATAATAATATCCCGAGAATAATATGATTATTCTTAAAAGGTCCTTAGTCAAGTATTATTGTTGGCTAGGACAACAATAATGCATTAAGACTAACATGTAGTTGATTGATGATAAAGAGTTGTCATTAATATGGAATGTCAAAATCGATGCATGAATATGTGTGTTAGAGAACATATTGGACTGACCCATTATGAGTATGTTTCTTAGATTATTATGTAATTGTCACAACATTACTAATTGTGATTAATATGTATATGATCCTCAGACTTGAGGTCATTATAATCCCAACATCGTGAGTTGTATATTTTGATACAGTCAAATGTACACCGTAACTGGTTGTTCTATAAAGGCTGATGTTGGATATACCATGATCTGTATAGAGGGATATAGCTAATCGATATAGGATAAGTCCCTCCTACATAATGGGAGTAATATCTTAAGTCACTTGATGGAGTGAGACTAGAAATGCATGGCCATACTCAAATAAGATGATATGAGATGTCATACTTATTTGTATATCATAGTCTACTTAAGATATCAAGGAACATGGAATGGACTATGCAAGTGTGACTATTCCATGACTTGTGTCCAATCCAGAGATAAAGGACTTAAGGATTATTGCATGAAAGGTTAATCATAAAAAGGTTATGTCGAATCATGATTTCTTGTGACTTAGGTAGCAATGATGCATTGCTAGGTGCCACTCATTGTTTGTAACATTGGAATCGTTCTAGCATTACTGTTAACGTTACAAGAACCTATAGAGTCACACCCTATAGTTGAAATGAACGGAATAAAACATAGCTGGTATTGTATTTGGTTGTCGCTTAATTATATTAATTATAGAATTAATTTAATTAGGTAATCAAATATCGAATAGATTATATGTACAAGGTTGTTGTACGCATAATGAGAACATGAATTTGGTTCGTATATAAATTCAAATAAATATATAGTTTACCGAAATCATTATTATAATTAATGTAATTATAATTTTTGGTTTAAAAACATTGCTATATTTATTTAATTTCTAGAAACCTTAAAAATAGATATAAAATCTCGTTTTTCTTTGCTTGGTGGGTCTAGTAGCCGTCAAAGCAAAGTCTTTTCCAAAATAATTTTGGGGATTCCTTCCGTTCATTGTCAACTTGGTGGATTACATAGAGGCCGGAGTCATGATAGATTGCGGCTTGGTTCGATAGTAGATCAGATTACTCGTTGCCGAGGAGTCGTTGTCTACTCAGAATAAAGATTCGGTAATTTCGAAACCTTTATTTCACCCCGATTCATTCCTCATACATGGATCCATGGTTAGGATCGCCGGATGTTTTGTTTTTCCGCTGCACCGTAGGGGTGCAAACGTTCCAACAGCTTCTATATCATTAACTATGATATATCTTAAATTGTATGGAAACCAAACTATAATTTTGGTGAAATTATGTTGTGGAATGCCGTAGTAGATTTACTGATTAATGAGGATATAATTGGCATGACATAGGGGTCATTAATGCACGTATGTCAGGAGATGTGATTTCGACCGTGTTTAAAGGCTTAGGGCTTAGCACTTTTATGTGTTATGGATCTGTTTCTTCACGTCTTCTCACGTAAGTGCTTTTAAGATGTTATTATTAATGTTTTTGGGTTGGGTTCCCTAGGTATCCAGTCTTATGTTACTAGTTTATTGAGGGTGAAACAAATCAAATTCCATAATGAATTATTCTAAATTTGAATATAAGACTTTAAACGAAAGTAAATGTGTTGTATGCTAAGAGAAAAAGACCTAAAATGTTTATAATAAAAATAAATAAGTGCTTAAGATAATAATTTAATATATCATGATATTAAGTTCTGATTAATGGTAATACAATTATATTAATTGTTCTTAATCTTTGCTTTATTTTAGTCCCTTGTACGTGAAAAACTTGGAGACATTAATTTTTGTATTTTCATTTTTGATAGATTTTAGTTTTAGTTTTAGTTTTAGTTTTAGTTTAGTTTAGTTTGTTTTTGTTTTTGTTTTTGCTTTTGCTTTTCAATTTTTAGGTATGCACCTCACTTAAGGAGAATTTGTTCAAGATGGGACTAGTTAGGCAAGGATGGGCGACTTTAATCTACATTCTGAACACTTATTAAGGGAATTTTTCTTAATATTTGCTCTGCTTGGTACACTGAGGACAATGGTCAATTTAAGGCTCCGTTTGTTTCAAGGTAAAACCTTAATTTTATGGAAAATATTTTCAGCCTTTTTCAATGTTTGTTTCATGTAAAATAGGATGGTCAACATAAGATTACCCTCTTATTCTCGTAAAATATCGTACCAAATTTCTTTTCTGTAAGACATTTTCCAAACTGATAAGCCTTTATTCATTGTAACACACCCATATCCGACCTGAGCATCGGGTCAAAACACCGAGATGTTACATTCTCTACTACATTTTTCACTTATCAAATATTTTCTTATAAACTTTTATAACTTTTCAATTTAATCCATTTTTGTCATAAAAGTTCAATATTCACTAATTAATCATATTAAATCAATTTTCTTTCTTTTTACACTTTGATCACATAATTTATCTCAATATCTTGTTTCACATATCAAATTTCTATATTTTCTGGAAATCTGTCAAACAACAAAAAAAATATTTTATATAAATTCATCCAAACACCAGAAAATATTAGTTTTTCCAAAAATCATTTTTCGGAAGCCGTTTTCAATGAAACAAACAGAGCCTAAGTGTGGGATGAATAGAATTGCATGGAATTTTTAAATTTTTGGAATATTTTTCTTATTATGTTTAAAAAATGCATTTAGTTTGTATGAAATTTTGACTTGATTATGTAGTTGGAATATGTTTTGTTATATCCTTTTGGAGATCATAGGCTTATTTAGTGAAAATTTTGAAACTTTTAAGTTTTTGGGATGTTTGTTAGAATAATTGATTTTCATATGATTTGTAGAGTTAAATATTTTTAAAATCTCACTATTTTTCATATGATTAATTTTAGGATTTTCAAAAAGTGATTTTTGTTTGAGTATGATTATAAGGTATGACTAAAAGAAAATTCTTTGGATTGATTAAACTTCATGATTTTTTTTTTGAACTTAAGATAGAACTAAAATATATGAGCTTTATTGAATATAGTACGAAGTATGATACTACTCCATTGCCTATTTTATGATTTTTTTTAATGTAAAAGTTAAAGGCTCAACTAAGTAAACGAGGTCATGTGCTTAGCTATCATCTACCTTTATGCCAATAAGTTTAGTGTTTCTTAGTACATTCCACTATTATAACCATGAGTAAAGTCAAAGGTTGTTTAGATATGACCGATCGAATAATTTGGGATAAGTGCTTTGAGTTTTCATCTACACTCACGTTCAAGGATAATCACCCTAAATTAATAATAATATAATTGTTATTCTCGAATAAAGGGAGGAAAGAAGAATCAATTTTATTCTCAATTCAAAGAAGTCAAGTTACCTTAAAAATATGTTCTAACTTGGTTGTTTCTGTTGATTATTTTGAATTTGTTTATGTCTTTCTAATTTCATAAATTATTGTTGATGTTATGTTTTATCTAGTTTACAGAATTTCAATTTTATTCATTGTAATTTGTTCATGAAATCTAGTTGTATATAATTATGTTTCCAACTATTGAAGTTAAGTTAAATATTTTAGTTGATGCATTAGTTAGGATCATTGTTTTTCTTGAAGGCAAGCAAATTTAAGTGCAGGTAATTATACTCTTTTCACTTTTATTTACGTAAATTTATAACTAAAATGTTGTATTTAGTTGCATAATTAGAATAGATTCCAAGCACTGCATCATATTTACATTTTATATTATTTTTACTTATTTTTATTTAAATTTTAATTATTTTAAGCAATAAATATTTTAATAAATTTTTTGACTTGAATTAGGTCCAACTTGGCATGATGAGAAAGTTAGAATATGAGCAGAAGTAAGACGGGAACTGAAAAAAGGAGAAAACCCGCGAGTGTGCTCGTTGGGCATGCAACACAAAAAGGCCATGTCATTGGTCGTCTTTTCACGCACAATTTCGTTTCTTCGCGCCTGAGTCGAATTAAGCCCTAATTAGGTCAACATAATGTTATAAATAGTCATCTTTAGGTCTCAACTAAAAAGGTTGAAAAGAATCAATATTAGTTTTATTTTTATTAAGGTTTTCTTTTAGGCTTTCTTTTTAATTTTCTTTCAAAGTAAATGTAGCTGTCATGCTAATGTGAGTTGAAGTAATGCTTATATTGATATTTGAGTTACAACTATTCAATAAGGTTTTTCTTTCTCTTAATATATTTTTAATTTTTGTTCTTATGATTTGTTTTATTTATTATTTTTGTTGTTTTAATGTTCGTTATGAACTAACTACTTAAGCAATGGTCAAGTGAATCAGAAGCTAATGGGTTATTGATCAAAACAAGTTAGAGGTAAGTTTAGGTTAGTGGCAAGATTATTTGTTCAATTCATTCTTCATAATTTTGAGGAGATTTAAACTTTGAGAGTGTTTACTTAACCTTAGCAATCTAGTTGAATAGTTACCTAAACCTGCTAAGATATACACCAACTAACGGTGCTCCCTATAATTTATACACCAAGTTAGGTAATGAGAGTTTATGAGAGCAATGGTTTAAGGTTTAGTTAATTCCTACACGATATACACTAGCATAAGGTTCTCTAAACACCTGTAAACCATACACCAATGCAGGTACCTATATTTTGATGTTCATCTCAACCATGAAGCTTAGACTTATCAATAATTGGATTATATAGTAAACCAAAACATATGACTAATAAGCTAACCCATAATTACTAACTAATGAACCCTAAACCCTTACCTCAAAATTAATAAACATAAACTACAACTAATGAACCCAAAACATTTAATGTAATCTTCCTCATGGCAAAGTGTATGAGTCCACTTCACCAGCTTCTTCACTTCAAAATCCACGTAAAAAATAATTCAACAACTAAGAAAATAACCGACAATATTCTCTTCCTCTTCATTCCCCTCTCTAATGTTCTTGTCTTTCTTAAAAGCCCAAGGATTACAACTTTAGCACGAGGAACCATAAGAGGATCATACCAAGAAAAAATTAAAATGAGCAATGTTGAGTAATATTTTCTCGTGTCTTATTGATAGGAATGTTGGTGTATTTATACATGTGGTTACAGGTACTATTACAGCTCATAGCAAGCCCACTATTTTGTCTTGATTCTATTACCTTCGGTACTGAAATTCTCTGTCCCTAGTACCGACATTCTCTATAAACTCCAGGCTTGTTGGACACATGTCCACAGAGCACACGGTCCTTTTTGTTCCTAGGACTGATATCCTGAGCGGGCTCCGCACCTGTTGAACACGTTTTTGGGTGGCCTGCGGGGTACGCAACCCTTTCTGTGCACTCCTTGGGTGCGTGCAAGCTGAGGCCATGGCCCTCCCTGAATTCCTGCGACCTTGATCTGTGACCTATGCTTGTGGACCCCTTTAACGAGTCATGTCCGTAAGCTTTATTTACGAGCTATGTATGTGAACCCGCCTCGCTATCCTCTTGTGATTCTCCCTCTCCTTACTCTTTGAGTGGGATTTATCTGGGTCATGGGTCGAAAACCCAGATCCCTTTTAGGGCTCTGGTCGTGGTTACTAATGTATAACAATCTAGTCTCCCCCTTAGTGGGCCTAAAGGGTTTTATAAAGTGGCACTCCTTAGGTCCACTTGTCAAATTTAAGTGCAACTTTCTAGGTACGTTACAAGCTGTGATACACAATTGTTTTGCCATGTGGGCATGCTAGTATCGAGTGTGTGTATCTGATCATTGAGATTTGAAACATTTTTATCTATCCGTATTTGGGTCGTCAATCTTCATTGGTCATGTGAATCGTTAAGTAGCAGGAAAGGAAATCCCTCTTTAAAAGGAGGACCTTCGGTGCCTTAAATTTTTAGACTCAACATTTTCAAGAATTTGTGACAAAGGTAATTCCAAAAATGACTTGCTCTTTGATTTCTGTTTTTCTTTTGTTTCATCGATGGTATGGTGATAATGAGAGGAACTGGTAACCGCCTTGTCTTAGTCCATCTGTCATGGGCACGACCTTCTCTGATTCTAGTGACAGAGAAATCCTATGCTAACACCACTAAACAGGTAGAGTTGGAACGACTCCTGGCAGTGTAGAGAATAAAACTCCCCAACTTTGCGTATGAGTTCTCCTTTCCGAAAAGATCGCATCAGTTGTATGAGACCACCGAAGATAGCTTCCTACTTTTGCTGCATGCACTTGAGTCTGGGTTTCATTTATCGTTACATCCTCTCTTCTGCAGCCTTCTAGATGACTATAACATTGCTCCTGGCCAAGTCTCAGACTTTTCTTGGTGGCTTACTATGGTGTACTTCCTTAACTGCTGTCAGCGCGGCAAGTTACCTATGCTCGATATTTTCCAACATTTTTACTAGTTGAAGGGTTGTGATTTGGAGAGTTTGTCGGGGTTCTACTACTTCTCCCCTTGTAAGAAAATGCATACAATTATTCGGAACCGCTGTTCCAAACTTCACCTGAACCAAGAAAAGTATGTTCGGGTTCATAATTTGCTTGGTGAATACTTCGGGTTCCCCATAAAGTGGTCCTCACCTAGTAAGGATATGTGCATGTTTTAATGAAGCCTCGCTACGGATGATGCTATTGACAAGTTTCAAAGGTTTCGTGCTGGTTGCTCACTAATTATACAGACTTTGATCACAGCAATGAATGTCTTCAGATATTTTTTGAAGGGTTTTAGCCCTAATGGATGGAGGCCTGGTGATAACCTAGAGATCATTGAGCTAGTTGGTGCATTGTCTAAGGGTGCTACGTAGCCTTATGACTCCTTCGATCGGTTGGATTCGATACTATTGGGTTATATGTCGGAGCCCTTTAACTTCTTCTATGACTTCGGCCAGATGAAGCTTCATCTTTTTGCTATTACTGAGTTTACACAAGGGGTTGTTGGGTCAGATACTAATTTGTAAACTTCTCCCACTGATCATAGGGTTATTACTGGTGCAAGAATTGATCAAGGCTCTGAAGACACTTTAAGTAGGATTGATAGCATATCTCGCAAGTTCAACGAGATCACTAATATTGATTTATCGGTCAGTGGGGCGTGTAAGAAGCGCAAGACTACCGCAGAGCTGTACGTATTGGCTCTGCGAGTAGAGGAAGGGAATAATGCACAGTAGGACCATAGCAATAAAAGGAGAGTAAATCCTGTTCGGGTTGTTGCTACTATTGCTAGAACTTCGAGTCCTTCCAATTTTCCACCAACGAGCTTGCCATATGTTCCCTCTGCTAGTTCCTTGATTACCATTGATGTGGATACCCCCACCTGCTACTTGTGCTTCCCCTGCTGTGCCCGTCATTAGAGAAGTGTCGATCGAGGGTAATAGAGGCTTGGTCCTTTGGCATAAGGACTCGAGCGTGCAGGGGTACCCTTACGACTCTGATGTCACGACCCTCGAATAGGAAGCGTTAGTGCTAGAGGCTGCGAGACCAAGCAGCGGACAACTACCATTAGCCTCAAGCTTGTGTTCTTCTCTGTGGTTCTTACTTTATGATGCCAACATGGTGGGATTGAGGTATAAGAAGACCCATCAGAGGGAGCTCATGGAAACTAAGGTGGATTTGGCGAGAGTTTGTGAGCAGCATCACAAGATGATGGAGGAAAATGAGGTTATCATTAAGCAAAATGAAGATCTCACGAAATGTTTGGCCATCGTTGAGACTAAAGTAGAAGGGTTAGAGCATAAAGTGGCCACTGGAAGGGAAAGCAAAGAGGCTTTTCAAGCTGAGCTAAATAGACTTATAGAGGAGCTTGTAGCCGGAATGGATAGGATTATCTGAGAGTGCCAAGATCAAGTAGAATTTTAAGAAAAAAATAGCTGAGAATGTTTTGAACTCTATTTCAAAGCTGAAGATGAATATACTACTCCATGCCCAAGGCATTGGTGGTCTCTTTGATGTTCGTAAAATAGATCTCAAACTCTCGGAGGGGTGAATATGGGCAAGCTCGTTTTGAAGTGTTATGTCCCTCGAGCGCTGCGTGGGACTCCATTGTGTCTTCCTAGAAAAACTCTCTAGCTTTCTACTTAGAGGATAACTCAACTGAGTATAACACTTTGATCCCTTCCACTGGAAATGCGACCTCCCTTGTTGTTGATGGTGACGTGTCCCCTGCTGCTGGTAATGACGATGTGGGTCAGAGAGTCGAAAGGGAAACTGATGTACTTTAGCTTTCTAATGTTATGTACATCCTTCATTGAATGGATTAAAAATTTGTTTTTATTATTATATTTTTGTTATCTTTTGTCTGTTTTTTATATCATTTACACGACTTTATTGTTATTGTAAAAATATTACATAACTTTGCAAATGTCGTTAGTTGGGAACGTTAATCCGCGAGCTATTTTATACTCAAGAAAAATCTTGAAAGATAATAAACTGAAGCTGTGAATCCACAAGCTGTTTCATACTTAAGAAAATCTCGAAAGATAATATAGCTGAGATGTTACTCTACGAGTTGTTTTATACTTAAGAAAATTTTGAAAGATAACACAGATGGGAATGTTACTCCAAGAGCTATTTTATACTTAAGAAAATTTTGACAAATAACACAGCCGGGGATGTTACTCCGTGAGCTTTTTTATACTTAAGAAAATTTTGAAATATAACACAATTGAGAGTTTTTAATTCTCACTAACTGCGTTGGAGGTTGCGGCTGTAACACCCCTTACCTGTGTCAGACGCCGGGACAGGGCACGAGGCATTACCGCACTTAAACATAACCAATCATACAAAACCAGGTCATGAAATTTCACCCAAATTAAAACGTTTCATATTTCATCATAAAGTCCCTAATATGGGCTTACGAGACCCAATACATACTTTGAAAGTGGTTCGGGACCAAACCAAGAACTGTTGAAAACTTTAAAAATTTTCTTGAAAAATAGGGGCACACGCCCTGAGCACATGGCCATGTGGCCAGACGTGTGGATGAAAGTTAGGCTATTTACCAAGCCTTTTTCCATCCAAACATTTACACACTTATACCAAATTTATCAACACACAACATGGCATTATCATAAACGTACAACTTAACCAATAATAGCCAACATCAATGGCCTTATACAAAATGAACTATCAAATAACATAGGCCAACATTTTAGGCCAAATCAATAATGACACATAACAAAATAATCAAGTCCTCTATACATACCATAATTCAAAATATTGCTTTCAAAATACTGATAGAGTGTTGATAGCATGGATGGATCTCCGACGATCTCCGTACCCCGAGCTAGCTTGGTGACATTATAAGACAAGGGAGAAAAAAGGGAGTAAGCATATAGCTTAGTAAGTTGGTATGTAAATAATAAACAATTTATTAACATGATTTTATCAATCCTCATAATGTGTTCTCAAGATAATACAATCATATTTGCACATAGTTTCACTATTCACTCATGTTCATATCAAGTTGTCTATGCGAATCATAGTTAATAAATTATTTATATCTTGAGCTACAGAACTCCGAATTAAGATCCACTAAATTTATATGAAATTAAACTCACATATCTTCTTACCATAAAATTTTCAGAATTTATGGTTTAGCCAATAAGTACAGTTTATTCTTTAAAGTCATCCTTATTCAGCTGTCTGACAGTTCCGACCCTTCTTCACTAAAAATTAATTATATCCTCGTACAGGATTCGGATAATGTTCCCATTTGTTTCTATTGAAAATAGACTCATTAATAATTTTAAACATATAAATTCTAACCCATAATTATTTTTATACAATTTTTAATGAGTTTCCAAAGTCAGAATAGGGGATTCTAAAATCACTCTGACCCTGTCTCATAAAAATTCAAATATCTCATAATATGAAATTCTCCTTCTTACATCGTTTCTTCTATGAAAAACTAGACTCAATAAGCTTTAATTTCATATCTTATTCAACCTCTAATTCGATTTTGATAATTTTTGGTGATTTTTCAAAATTATACAATGACTGTTGTCCAAAACTGTTTTATTACTAATTTTACTCTTTCATATTTTCTTTGTATTAACTTTCATTTACATACACATAACACCAAGCATGTCCATAGCTAGTCATTCTAATAGCTAGTCATTGTCAAATATTTACAAGCCTTCATAGTCATACTTACTCCACATCAACATTACCAAAATTTGATCACATATCGAGCACATTGCTCATGAATATATATATATACACATGTACCTGCACTCATTCATCACATAATCACAATCATTTACACTTAGTCATTTCCCGTTGAACACATCAGAATATTAACAGAGACATCGAAATATTGCACATAGTGCCACACTTGTAGTCAAAGCTACTTCACATCACTTATCACACGTAGGCTCGCTCTCGAGCTATTCACATTCGCGGGTCTGCTCACACAAGCTGTCAGGTATCCACAACACATGCTGGATTACCCAGTCACTGGTAGAACTTATAAGACCAGCACCCGGATTCACTTAGCCACAATTTCACATAGTTTTCACATAGGTTCCTAGTGACATGTCACTTGTATCCTATCTTATTCTTAAGGTTCAACCGGGAAATTTCTCACTTGTCGATATTTTCTCAAATACATCAAATATTCAGCCACATTTCACAAAATATATCAAAATATGAAAGCATAAGTAAAAACGATGCATTATTTACAAACAAACTTACCTCGGTCCAAAATATCAAATGTTTGCGTCTTAGTCCACAACCTTGCCTTTTCCCTGGTCGAGGTCAATTACTCGTCTTTCTTGATCTGTAATAACACATTTAACTCATTTAATACACACATTTTCAATTCAGCCCCAAAAATACCTTAAGTCAAAATTACATTTTTGCCCTTAACTTTTTACATATTTACAATTTTGCCTCTAAGCTCGTAAAATGAAAAGTACTCATTTTTCTCATTACTCAAGCCTAGCTGATTCATATTCCCTCTTATAGCAGCCCACAATTTTCACTAAATCACATTTTTTTACTCATATTTTACAACTTTTACAAATAAGTCCTTTTGATGCAATTTTACTAAAAATCACTTAGTAAAAGTTATTTATTACACTTTAAACTATCATATTCTACCATAAAAAATCAAAACACATGCAATTCATCCATGAGTAAATTTTTAAACACAAACCCTAGCTCAAAATAATGGTAGAAATAGCTAAACTGAGCTACGAGGATCTCAAAAATGTAAAGAACATTAAAAACGAGGCTAAAACGGACTTACAATCAAGCTTGGAAGCTTGAAAAACCCTAGATATGCCTTCCTCATGTGAAATTTGGCCAAGCAGTTGAAGATGAGTAAAAATTGGCTTTTAATTTGGCTTTTTAATTCATTTAATCACCAAATTACTAAAATGCCCTTAACTTAAAAATATTCTATTTCACCTATTTCATATCCATCTTTGTCCAACAAATTAACCAATGGTCTAATTATCTTTTAAGGACCTCCATTTAAAATTTCATAGCAATTAGACACCTCTAGCTTCTAGAACTCAAGTTTTGCACTTTTTTATAATTTAGTCATTTCGACTAAATTGAGTGCCCAAACGTCAAAATTTTCAAACGAAATTTTCATGAAATCATTCCGTACATCTGTAGATCATAAAAATATAAGAATATTAAATTCTTCCTCGTCAAATTAGTGGCCCCGAAACCACTGTTCTAACTAGGCCCAAAATCGAGATGTTACAACTCTCCCCCCTTTAGGGATTTTCATCCCCGAAAATCTTACCGAAAAAGAGGTTTGGGTACTTTTTCGCATGGCTTTCTCCGGTTACCATGTAGCCTCTTCTACTCCATGTCTTTGCCACAACACTTTCACTAAGGCTATACTTTTATTTTTCAATTGTTTAACTTCCCAAACTAAAATCTTTATCGGTTCTTCATCATAGGTCATATCCGGCCGAATCTCAATCTCTTTTGGAGAAATTACATGTGAAGGAATGGAACGATATCGTCGTAACATCGATACATGAAACACATTATAAATTCTTTTTAACTCTGCCGGTAAAGCTAATCGATACACCACTGGCCCAATCCTTTCAATAACCTCATACAGCCCAATGAAACGCAGACTCAACTTACCATTTTGGCCAAATCTTAAAATTTTCTTCCACGGAGTTACTTTCAGAAACACTTTATCACCCACTTGAAATTCGAGTTCTTTTATTTTCAAATCCGCGTATGACTTTTATCGATCTGAAGCAGCTTTCAGACAATCACGGATTACTTTCACTTTCTCTTCGGTTTCTCTAACCAGTTCAACCCCATGAATCTGTTTCTCACTGAGCTCGGTCTATACAAAGGAGTTCGACATTTGCAACCATATAATGCTTCGTACGGTGCCATCTATATACTCGATTGAAAACTATTGTTGTAGGCAAACTCGACCAAAGGTAGAATTTCTCCCAACTACCTTCGAATTCTAAAACACAACATTCGGAGCATGTCTTCAAGAACTTCAATTACTCTTTCGGAGTGACCGTCAGTTTGCGGACGAAACGCGGTACTAAAATTCAATTTCACACCCAAGGCTTCTTGTAACTTTTTCCAAAACCTCGAAGTGAACCTCGGATCCCTATCCAAAATAATAGACATAAGCACTCCATGCAATCTCACAATTTCGGCAATATACAACTCAGCCAACTTATCAAGTGAGTAGTCGGTACATACTAGTATAAAGTGAGTCGATTTCGTCAATCTATCAACCACAACCCAAATGATATCTTTCTTTTTCGAAGTTAGAGGCAAACCTGTCACAAAATCCATCGTGATTCTGTCCCATTTCCACTCGGGAACCATCACTGGCTAAAGTCAACTCGAAGGTACCTGATGTTCAGCTTTCACTTGTTGGCAAATCAAACACTTTGATACAAATTCAGAAATATCTCTTTTCATACCCGACCACCAATACAATTTCTTCAAATCATTATACATTTTCGTACTACCTAGATGAACTGATAAACAACCACTGTGTGCCTCATGTAAAATTTTATGAATCAGCTCATCATCTTTCAGTACACATATCATATCACAGAATGTCAAGCAATCATCTGATCTGATTCGTAAATCAGAATCATAACCTGATTCACACTGAGCTCTCTTGGCTTGCAATTCACTATCATTCTTCTAAGCTTCACAAATTTGCTGGAGAAATAATGGTCTAGCCCTCAACTCAGCCAAAATCGAACCATCATCAAACAAAACCAAACTCGTACTCATAGCTCTCAAAGCAAATAAGGATTTTATGCTCAATGCATCAGCGACTACATTCGCTTTTCTTGGGTGGTAATCAATCAATAGCTCAAAATCTTTTATTAATTCGATCCATCTCTATTATCGCAAATTCAAATCCTTTTGATTCATCAGATACTTCAAACTCTTGTGATCGGTAAAGATTCGGCATTTCTCACCATACAAATAATGATGCCAAATTTTCAAACCCATAGAAAGAAACCATAATTCATGCAAGGTATCCCAAACCTACAGAAAATTGATTTCCAAAGGACAGAAACCATCTACTTTTCTGTAATAGTTGCCAAAGCTTCAGCTTCAATCCACTTGGTGAATCTACAGCCACTATTATGAATTTTTTTATGTTGTGGCTATAGGGAACGGACCAAGGGTATCAACCCCCCAAGTTGCAAATGGCCATGGACCCGACATGACTTGAAGGGGCTCCATTGGTTGTCGTTGGACTTTGGCATTTCTCTGGTAGGAATCGCACATGCGACCTAACTTGTAACAGCTCATTTTCAGTGGTGTCGAAAATAGTAGTTTCAGGACCACGACTCCGATGAGTGAGTAAATACTTTAACATTTATTTAATGTCTATAAGGTTAATTTAAGGTAACATTAAATTTTCGTTAAAAATTTTGAAGTTTAAATGGTTAATTAAGTTAAAATGATTAAATCATAAAAGTTACAAAAGTTAATATTTATTATCTAAAAGTATTAAATGGTTATGGAACATTAAACTAAAGGACTTAATGGATAAATATACCATATCATTAGTTAGTGGGTGAGTATGGCATGGTTTTTGGTGTTATTTTGATAATTTAAAAGGGTTAATTTTGTAATTATGTAAATTAAAAATTAACTAAAAGATGACAAATAATGTATCATCATCTTCCTCCTTTCTTTTTCTTTTTTGAAACCGTGAAAACCATAGCCAACGGAAGAACTAGGTTCAGCCAAGCTCATTTCTATTGCATGGTATGTAGTTTTGTCTCGTTTTTAGTGATTTTTATGTTTTTGAGCTCGTATTAGCTTAATCTTGCTAGCCCGGGGGTCAATTTGTAAATATGTTAAATGTTTAGGAACTTTCCATGAATAAGTTTGTAGTGTTAGTGAATTTAATTGATGGATTATTAAGCTTGGTTGTTAAATAGACACGTTTTGTTAAATCATTTTTAATGAATTTAGGCTAAATGACTTATTTAGAAAAATGGAAAATTTCAATTATAATTTTATGAATAATGAAATATATGGGCTATAAAGGACCTTAGAGAAAATCGGCTATCATGATATTTCGTTAATTGTGGTTTAATGGTGAGTTTGAGATTTAGAGACTATTTTGCATAAAAGTTAAAATGTTAGGGGTAAATTCATAATTTTACATTAAGATGGATTATAAGTTAGAATCTATAAAGTTAAGCTATTGAATTATTTAATTGAGTTAAATTATTATTTAGATCAAGAAAAGAATCAATCGGACTTGAATCAGGGAAAGGCGAAAATCTCGAATTAGCTGTCAATTTAGTTGTAACAACCGTAGTGATCGAGGTAAGTTTGTATAAAGATAAAAAAAATTGTCATTTGATGTTTTGAATTGAGTTTACTTATTATAATATATTAAATTTACTTTGACTCGATGATTATGATAATACTTTGGAATGTTGAAGGCTAACTAATCCCATTTGAACCTTAAGAATTCTTAGGATACAAAGGACATGTCATTAGGGATTTCATGTTTTGGGTGTTAGGATACAAGAACATAAATACCGATGGCTGAGGTCCTACATTTGTTGCGGATTCTCCATAGCTCGTGTGAGTAGCATCGTGTAGCTAACATTTCGACCGATAGTTCGTGTGAGCATTATGGAAAAATGAGAGGTTACAGTTATATGGAAAGGCACATTATGTGTGAGTATTTTCGAGTATCCAATGTAATTCTAGACGATTCAACGGGTAAGAAAAAAGGAAATGAAAATGCTTGTATGCAATATCATAGATATTTATGTTCATAAGATAAGAAAGTTAATATGTTCCATGGATGAAAAGATTATTGAATATTCATATGAGCAAGGTAAATTAATGCAATTCATTTCATGGTATTTGTCATGTTTTATGATGTTATATGATTAAATCTTCTACTAATGACGTGGATTATATTGAATAGGAATATCAAGTATTTGTATGAACTACTAAGCATGATTGAATGTTTAATGTGGTGAAATGGTAAGTTTAATTTTCTTTTTTATGAGCTTACTAAGCACGAGTTGCTTACATAGTTATTTTTCCACTATTTCGTAGATAAGCTTGTCGAAGTTCTATCACACTATCCAACAATCACTTTAGTAGCTTTTGATTATCTTTGCTATGGTTATAAATGGCATGTATAGAAATTTTTATAATAGAAGTTTTTGAATATGTTAATAATCAACTTGGAATGAATATGCCTTTGGAGTATACATTTTGGTTGTTTGGACATATAGTGCTTTGGCAAGTTTATGTCCTTTGGTTACTTTTAAGTAATTTGAAATATATGGTGTAGTTGGTTTGTTTATATGTTAAAAGCCAAATGATTATGGTCAATTTGGTATGTTTATTTTGAAAGGTGAATATATGGACAATTATTGTTATTAGGTAGCTAAATTACCTATGTTTTGTGTTTGATATGTGGCATGGTAACCTTCTTTTGATTGATGTTGTTTTGGTATAAATGAGGTGTCTTCGAATGGCATATTGGTTAGGAGAACTAGGTTGATTGAATTGGTATATTTATATGTGTTTGAAATGTGTTTGGGTCCATTTAATGTATGCACAAATGATGTAGTTTGTTGGGAAAGGTTTGGTCTTAAAATGGCTTGTTTTAAGGTCTAATTATAGAGCATACGGCCTAGGACACAGTCCGTGTGTCCCATTTAACGAATACTACATGGTCTGGGCTATGCCACACAGTCGTGTAACCCCTGTTTTCAAATTTCCAAGTTTTTTTTAAATTTTTTGCATTATTTTAAATTAGTCACAGATTGATCCTGAGTTATTTTTAAAGCCTCGAGAGCTCGATTTAAGTCTCAAATGTGTATGTTTGTTGGGTTTCTAATGAGTTTTAAGTAATTAATATTAAATAGCATTATTAATCTATTTTGATGTTATTTGTTCTAATTTGCACGATAATGCTCCGTAAACCTAGTCCGACAACGGGAACAGGTTGGGAGTGTTACACAACTTGTAGGCATCTTCCTAAACTATAGGCCAGTAGTACCCTTGTCTAAAGATTTTCTGTACGAGCAATCTGCGTCCTAAGTGATTACCACAAATTCCCTTGTGGATACAAAAAGCCTATTCTATACAGTACACCCTCCAAAAGGGTGTATTTATTAATCGTAGGATAAAACACGTTTTAATTCATCATGCAATGAGCTTGTAGTATTCAAATATTCAATTCATATATTAGGAGTTTAGCAAATATTAATGAGTTGTGATAATGGCATACCTCGTAGCCTTGCGTTGTATTTTGCGAACTCTTTTCTATCTCGGTTGTCTTGTTCGCCTTGGACTGTGCGGATTATTGGTTTCATCCAGGTCTCCTTCTGAGCCATGCAGAGTACTTCAGGCTTGTCATAGCTCGAGGTTTCCTTATGCTCAAGCAAGATTTTTCCTCTTCGGTCGATGATGACAAAGGATGTTAATTTTGACAAAGTGTCTGCCCATGTGTTGTCATTTCTTGTGAGCTATTTAATTTGAGCTTTGTTGAATCTGTGAGCAGCTGAGTCGCTATTGTATGATATTTTTTTAGCACTGCTTCCTTTACATCGTATTCACCATTTATATGCTTTGCCACCAATTGTGAATCTATATGGACAATTAGGTCATTTGCCCCTAGTTGTCGCGCTAACAGCAATTCTGACACCAAGGCTTCATACTCAGTGATTTCATTCAATGTTTGGAATTAAATGACAATCCAAACTGCCACTCATTGCCACTGGGGTTGATTATGAGTGCTCTTTCCCCTAATCCTGTTTTGGTTGCGGAGCCATCAACGTAAACTAGCCAACTTTTTGGATTGTCAATTGCATGTGTACTTTATGGGGAAGGGTTAGCTATTAAACAGTGTTCAACAAATTAAAAAGCAATTTTAGTATAAAATGCGAAACACGTAGTGCCTCATCATAAAATATAACTCATTAAATCATTAACATGTCATGCTTTTCATAATTATAACAGATCAAGTTGTTAACATTCATCAAAGTCCATATAGCGTACCATTTTTACAAGACATGTTATCCAGCAATTCGAATCATAGCCCACGTTACCTATGATGTCGACAATTCTTTTAAAGGAACATTCCACTATGAAATCAGCCAACACCTGTCCCTTTATTGCAGTTCGCGAGGCGAAGTCAATCCTATATTCAATGAACTCAATACTCCACTTTGTTACTCTTCCTGAAGTATCCACCTTGGATAGTACTTCTTTCATAGACTGATTGGTGATCACAACAATCGGATAGGCTTGGAAATATGGTCGTAATTTGCAAGCTACAAAAATTAAAGCATAAATGTATTTTTCTATTTTTGAGCACCTCAATTTGCCATTTTGGAGTACCTTGCTGACATAGTATACTGGGAACCAATGGACACCCTCTGGCTTAACTAGTATTGTTGCAACTGTCTCTTGTGAGGTAGCCAAGTATAGATAGAGTGTTTCTCCTACCTAAGGCGGTTTCAAAAGTGGAGGGGAGGAGAGGTATAGCTTCAGTTCCTCGAAGGTTGCTTAACACTCTTCTGTCCATGAGAAGGAGGCTCTTAAAGCTTTGAAGAATAGGAGGCACTTGTCTGCCATCCTTAAGATAAATTTGTTTAGTGCTACTACTTTTCCAGTGAGACGTTCTATATCTTTTATCATCCGTGGAGGGGATATTTTCATGATTGCTTTGATTTTCTCTGGGTTTACCTCTATTCCCCTTTCTAAAATCATAAAACCTAAGAACCTGCTGGCTCGCACCTTAAAAGCACACTTCTCCAGATTTAATTTCATGTCGTGAGCTCTTAGGATTGTGAATGTCTCTGATAGGTTTCGCACGTGCTCACCCATGGACGTACCTTTCACTAACATGTCATCGACGTAGATTTTTAGGTCGCGGCCTATCTGGTCCTTGAATGTCCTATTTACCAACCTCTGATAGGTCGCGCCCGCGTTCTTGAGACCGAAGGGCATAACCTGGTAGCAAAACAATCCATTTTTCTGTGATGAAGGATATTTTTTCATGGTCATCTCATTCCAACATGATCTGATTATAACCCAAGAAGGTATCCATAAAACTCATGAACTTGTGGCTCGCTGAAGCGTCGACCAATCGATCGATCGAGGGTAGGGGAAATTGTCTTTAGGACATGCCTTATTAAGGTCGGTGAGGTCGATACACATCCTCTATTTACCGTTCACTTTCTTCACCATTACCACATTCGAAACCCAATCTAGATATTCTATCTCTCGATGAATCATGCCGATAACAGCTTAGCGACCTCCTGTCTCACTACTTCTACCACTTGAGGTATGAACTTTCTTCTCTTCTGTTTTATTGGCTTCACCTCTGGGAGAATGTTCAGCTTGTGAACAATCACTTGGGGATCTACACCTGGCATGTCTATTGTGGACCAAGCAAAAACATTTGTGTTTTTCCTTAAACATCTAACCAGTATGTTCTTTTCTTCCTCTTTCAATGCTGAAGAAATTTTGATAGTTCTCTCTTCATTGTCGTAAAATAGCTACAGGGCCTTAGTATGATCCGTAGCTTCGGGTTTTTTGGTCCTATGCTCGTCTCTTACATCCAGACTATCCAAAACTAGAGCTTGAGTTGCTAACTTAGCCTTTTTCGAGCTCTGCCCCTCAACCGCAGGTCCTCTCACTTGTTTGACAGATAGCATGTGACATTGCCTTGCGGTGCACTGAGAACTTAATTTTTATATAGAATGTTGTGATCACCATCCTTGTCATCCTCATTATTGGTCTTCCAAAAATGGCGTTGTATGGCATCAGGTTGTCCACCACATAGAACTAAATGTACTCTGTGGTAGTGTGTTCCCCATCCCCCAAAATGACTGGCAGGGTGGTTGAGCCTTTCACCTTGACTGAGTGGTTCATAAAACAATATAACAGACCAGCTCTAGACAATGCTTGTTCTTTTAATCCCATTTTCCTGTATGCTTCCTAGGATAGCACTTCCATTACATTAGGGGTGAGAAAAATTCGATTCTATTCGAAAACTCGATAAAAAATTCAAATTTTGAATTAAATAGTTCAAGTTATTTGAGTTAATCAAGTTATTCAGATCAACTTGAATAAAAAATTAAGTTTATCTGTTTAACTCGAATATGAATTACACAATTCAAGTTATCCGAAAATTCAAATAAGAAAAGCAAAAACTATGTTGTTTTGATAAATATTCACCTCTAAAGTTAAAAGTCAAAGCATTAAATTAAAAGGCAAAACTACATCATTTTGATAAATGTTTACTCATTAAGTTAAAAGGCAAAATCATTATATTTGTTTATGTAGTTAAATTATCTTATACTTCGTCTACTAGTTAAATAATCGGTCCATGTAAACGCAACATTGAGTATAAATAATAAGATTCGTTAACTCGACTCAACTTAACTCAAATTATTTTACTCGATTCGATTCAATTTGAAAAAATCAAATTGAGTTCAGTTGCTACAATAGGATTCGTCAACTCGACTAACTCAAAATTTTTCACTCAATTCAACTTGACTCAATCAAATACTCACCCCTACACTACACTGTCAATGTCAACATGTATTCTTTTGACCTCAAAACTAGTGACCATTGCTAAGACCACCATCGAGTCATTTCCCTCTTTGTCTCGCACCAACTCTTTGTCGTCACCACCAAACTCGATACTCCATTTTTCCTGTCGGTGTGGCCTCTTGAGAGCACTAATTGACATTACGCTCATCATGTGTGCCATTCTTTTTATGTTGGAACCTATCTATTCGTCATATGTTCCTACGACTTTGATTTATGTATTCTATAAGCTCGCCGTTCCGAACTGCTTCCTCTATGGCATCTTTTAACATGAAGCAATCTTCAATCTTGTGCCCCATATCATCGTGGAAGGCACATTGATCCCTCGAGTTCACCCTTCTCCCCATGCTTCTCATCGAGGATGGCTTGGGCAAGATGTCGAGGCTCTTAACCTGACTGAGGATGTAAGTTCTTCTGGCGTATCTTCTGGCGTGCTCTTGCTGGGGTCTTTGGGATGCCCTGAGGGTATCACTCTAGGTCTAACTTCTTTATGACCCGTCGTTTCTTACTCACAATGACTGGCTAGGGGGTCTTTGCCAGCTGCGAGGTCCCTCTCTATTCCAGAACTGACTTTCTTCCCTCTGAAATGTGGCACGTGATGCTCTCTTGATTTCTTTTGCTTCTGTGAACTTGTGAGCTCACTCATACAAATTGCTAGACTCTGCGGTCTATTATTCGTAAAGGAATATTGGACGTGGTTGTTCTGCACTCCCATGATGAATGCATTTATAGCCCACTGATCCTCTAAGTTTTTTGTGTTTAGGGTTGATGCATAGAATCTTTTTAGATAATCCTGAAGGGACTCGCCTTCCCTCTGCTTCACCGACATCAGGCCCATAGGCGTATTCATGATTGCCTTATGGGCCCTAAATCTGCCCAAGAACATTTGACCCAACTGTGAAAAGTTTCGGATCAAACCTTATGGAAGGGAGAGGTATTAGTCATTGGCACTTCCTTTGAGTGTTGTGGAAAAAACTTTACACTTTGCTGCATCTGATGCTCCCAGCAGGTTCATATATTCATTGTACTACATCAGATGAGCTCGCAGGTCCCTTCTTCCTTTGAACATATCTTTCAGGACCTTGAAGTGGCGTGGTAAGCTTACTGTCGCGATCTCAGTGGCCAGTGGGTTATTGGAACAGAATAACCAATCCATGTCTTACGATTTAGGGTGTAACGTCCGCATGTCCCTCCGTAGCTCGTCCATCTTGCTTTGCCATTCTTTCATTGGGGTTTTGTCCTATTTGTTTACGTTGCCCTAGGAACCAGAGTTATCAACATGCATCTTTCTTTACAACTCCTCATTTTGTTTCAACAACTCCTGTTAAAAGGCCTGTTGTTCCACGAACCATGCCTCTTGAGCAGCCATCTATTCCTTCATGAACTTTACTTGCTCTTGGATGACCAGGAACTACTGGAGGTGCCTCTTAGTTCAGAGAGAGTGGCTGCTCCTGGCCGGTAGAGAGGTTCAAATCCAAAGGAACAAAATTTCCCCAATAAACCGCATTGTCAAAGTTTTTCGGTTTATCGGCGAACCATCCAGCGAACAAGTCTGTTTCGTCGTGCTGGGCACCAAAACTTGACACTTTAGCCTGTCCTGATGATGAGTTGATAGAGAGATTTTCATTCGGGTGAGCCATTTGTTTCTAGAAAAGAAGAAACTTAATCAAACTCGAAAAATCTGATGATCGGAAGTCTGTCCATGTTCACCGTACCAATTGTTGAGTAATATTTTCTCATCTCTTATTGATAGGAATGTTGGGGTATTTATACATGCGATTACAGGTACTATTATAGCTCATAGTAGGGCCCCACTACTTTGTCTTGATTCTATTACCTCTAGTACTGACATTATTTGTGAACTTCAGGCCTGCTGGACACATGTCCACGGAGCACGTGGTTCTTTTTGTTCTTAGGCTTGACACTCTGAGCGGGTTCTGTACCTGTTGAACACGTGTTTGGGTGGCCTGCGACGCATACGGTCCTTTCTGCGCATTCCTTAGGTGCATGCGAGCTGAGGCTATGGCCCACCCTAGATTCCTGCGAGCTTGATCTGCAACCCGTGCTCGCAGTCCTCTTTAGCGAGCCGTGTTCGGAAGCTCTCCTTGCGAGCTATGTCTGTAAACCTGCCTCACTGTCCTCTTGTGATTCCAATAAGATTGGCAACCAAAAAATCTCCTACCTAAATTTTCGCTTGACAAAGACATTTTCAAATCAGTCGGCAATCCACAATGACATACCCGAATCACGCTAGGAACCTCCCTTTTTCTTCTTTCTCTTATTTCCTCCTATTTCATTCCCTTGAAGATTTCATTGCTTCAAGTTTGAAAAGATGAAGAATAGAAGCCTTATTTTAAAATATTTTAGGGTTCACGAGAGATTTTATGGGTTTTATAAATAATTGGGTTTATGATTTTTATTAAATTAAATTATGTGGCTATTATTTGGAAATTAGGTGGCAAATTAAAATGGCCACATAGGATTTCGTTATTGACAAAAAATAAATTTAAAAAATTGAGTGATCATTTTGTAAGATTTCATAGTTGACTGATAATAAAGAAGAAAAAAAACATAGTTAAGTGTATTGCATTTTATTCTTTGTTTATTCAATTGGCTAAAACGATTCCCCCCCCCCCCAACACAAGAAAAAAAAGTAGAATTGCTTTTTGGGTTTATACTGTTGTGGGTTAAGGAGAAGGGTATTGCGCAACCAGTGCCAAATTCCGAAAATTGGGTTCTCCATATATCAGATATTTTACCAAAATATTACAAAAATAATAAAAAAATTCCAAATTAATATAACTTTTTTTATTATTTACCAAAATTATACAAAAAGAAGGTTAAAAAAAACATACTGAAGGAGGGCTTGCCACAAGCGGCACCTTTGGTGCCTGTGGCAGAGACGGCACCAATTGTTCGTATTTTGGCCCTTTGTTCGTATCTTTTTTTCGGATTTTATTACTTTTAAAAAATATATTATTTTTAATTTTTAAATTTTACATTATTTTAGTACATTATATTTGAAATGTATTAATTTACTGTGTTTTTTAAATAAATTTAAAAAAAAACCTTATTTCGACCCTATGTTCGTTTTTTTCCTCAAATTTTATTACTTTTAAAAAATACTATTTTTAATTTTTTATTTTGCATTATTTTAGTACATTATATTTGAAATGTATTAATTTAGTGTGTTTTTAAATAAATTAAAAAATCCTTATTTCGCCATTTGTTCGTATTTTTTCCAGATTTTATTACTTTCAATAAAAATATATTATTTTCATATTTTATTATTTTACATTATTTTAGTACATCATATTTGAAATGTATTAATTTACTGTGTTTTTAAATAAATTTAAAAAATCCTTATTTCGCAATTTCGTATTTTTTCCTAGAGTTAATTACTTTAAAAATATACTATTTTCTAATTTTATTATTTTAAATTATTTTAGTACATTATGTTTGAAATGTATTCATTTAGTGTGTTTTTAAATAAATTTAAAAAAACTCTTATTTCGCCTTTTGTTCGTATTTTTTCCGGATTTTACTTTCAATAAAAGAACACACTAAATTAATACATTTCAAACATAATGTACTAAAATAATGTAAAATAATAAAATTAGAAAATAATATATTTTAAAAGTAATAAAATCCGGAAAAATACGAACAAAAGGTTGAAATAAGGATTTTTAATTTATTTAAAAACACACTAAATTAATACATTTCAAATATAATGTACTAAAATAATGTAAAATAAAAATTTAAAATAGTATTTTTTAAAAGTAATAAAATCCTAGAAAAATATGAATATGTAGGCGAAATAAGAGTTTTTTAATTTATTTAAAATACAGTAAATTAATACATTTCAAATATAATGTACTAAAATAATTTAAAATTTTAAAAATTTAAAAATAGTATATTTTTTAAAAATAATAAAATCCGAGAAAAAAATATAAATAAAGGGTCAAAATATAAACAATTGGTACCGCCTCTACCACAGGCACCAAAGGTGCCGCATGTGGCAGGCGCTTCTTCAGTATGTTTTTTTTTTTTAACTTTTTTTATTATTTTGGTAAATAATAAAAAACTTATATTATTTTAGAATTTTTTTATTATTTTTGTAATATTATGGTAAAATATCCCCATATATCAGTTACCAGTAAGGTAGTAACCTTCAATCCACCCCCTCCCCAAGAAAAAAAAAAAGTATAATTGCTTTTTGGGTTTATACTGTTGGGGTTAAGGAGAAGGGTATTGGGCAAGCAGTGCCAAATTCCGAAAATTGGGTTCTCCATATATCAGTTACCAGTAAGGTAGTAACCTTCAATCCACCTATTTATCTTGTTTTCATGTTCTTTTCTTCTTCTTTTTTTAAATTTTTTTTTTTGGCTAGAATAACTGTATGGGTCGATATTCTTAATCTAAAACACTGCTGGGTGGCCTTCAAAACATCTACTATTTTGTTTTAATTCTGTTGCTTCGGGTAGCAATTTCCCATATAGTTTTCTGACACTTCTGGGCTGTTACTGAGTGGTATCTGTTAGCAGGTAATATCAGAAAGCTCACTGGGCTACAAGAGCTTAACACAGAGACATTTCATGTCTGGAATTCTTTCTTTTTCCTCAATAGTTTTGCCTGATTGGTGTTCAACTTCAAGGTAAATTGTTTTCTTCTTTTTTTATTCTTTTAATTATAGAATGCCCTTTTTGTTTAGCAGTTGGTTGAGCCTGATTTTATTGGTCCATAGTTGTAGGCGTGGTGTTAGAATGGCTGCTGCTCACACTACACATGCTGGACTGTCGTTGGAAGCCATGGCAATAAAGCCTCCTTCACACCCTACATATGATTTAAATGGCATCATTAAACTTGCCCTTGCTGAAGATGCTGGAAATCGAGGTTTAGCTATCTTTTTTTTTTAGTTGACAATGTTCTTCCTTGCTTTTATGATGTTTCCGTTATCAGTGCTTTCATATTTCATAATCTTAGCTCCCCTAAGTTCATAATGATGAGCTAAAGGTTTTGGTGAAGAGGGTTCAAATATTCAGTTAAATCTCTCTTTTTTTTTTCTACATTATGTTTCATTTGGGTTCATTTGCAGGGGATGTAACTTGTATGGCCACCATTCCAGTTGACATGGAAGTGGAAGCCTGTTTTTTGGCAAAGGAGGATGGTATCATTGCTGGCATTGCACTTGCAGAGATGGTGTTTCAAGAGGTTGATCCTTCTTTGAAGGTAAAGAACTGCATTTTCTGTCTTTGGATCATCTTTATAGTTTTTGTGCTTGGACCACACACTCCATCTTTTGTACATTTTGGTATCAGGTGGAGTGGTCTCGAAAGGATGGAGATTATGTTTGCAAGGGACTGCAGTTTGGAAAAGTTTATGGTAAGTCAATAAGGAGGTTTCTTAAATTTTTACAAGAAGGCCCTACTAAAATTACACACTCTCTCCATATAGGAAGAGCACACAGCATTGTTGTAGCGGAAAGAATAGCTCTCAACTTTATGCAGCGGATGAGTGGTATAGCTACACTAACTAAGGTGCTTCCATTTCTTTGAATTTTGTAAATGAAGTAAACAAAAGAGTTCTCATAATCATAGCTATGTTTCTTTGTTGTAATCAAACAAATCTTGATTTATCATATAGGGCAGATGACAGGATGGCAATAGGAAAACCCAAACTGCTTATGTTTCATTTTAGATTGCTGTGGATTGAATGCAAAACAATATGGTGGATGAGTATAAATTTTACTGACAAATAAGATTCATCAACTGTTTATGTCATTATTTAGTCAACTATTTTAATCTATGAATTCAGTCATGAATTGCAAATTATAGCATGCATGTTCAATAACTATACTAAAGAAACAAAACACCTAGCAAAAGCTTATCATTGCAGTAACTTTTTGAGGGTAGAAAAGTGTTTTAGAATGTTAATTGTTCCTGCAGGCAATGGCTGATGCTGCATACCCTGCATACATCTTAGAGACAAGAAAAACAGCTCCAGGCTTACGTTTGGTGGACAAGTGGGCGGTAAGATCATTTCCTTGATCTTACTGTTGGTTCCTTCTCTTATGCCTTCGGTTGATATTGTTGAAATTTTCTTTCTGTAGGTACTAATTGGTGGAGGAAGAAATCATAGACTGGGTTTGTTTGATATGGTGTTGATAAAGGATAATCATATATCAATAGCTGGGGGAATCAGCAATGCCCTTAGATCTGTTGACCAGTATTTAGAGCGGGAAAATCTTCAAATGGAAGTTGAGGTAATTTCTGCATATGTTAAAAATATAGTCAATTAAAATTTTGTGCAGTGGACTAGTTGAACAGAATTGGGTACAAATCTGTTAATTTCTGTGTGGTAAATCATGTATCCTGTTACATGATTCAACTCTCTGTTCTGAAATTCGAAGCATTGCCGAAAAATATATTCAACTGGAATTTTGTGATCAAATACAGCTTGCTTCTTAATTTGCAATGCTTTGGAGTGGTTCTCTTCTCTCTGCATGTGTGTCTGTGAGTGTGTGTGAAAATGAATTAATCTGTCGTTGCATTGTGGCAACTGTAACAGATATGTTCACAATGTCTTTTTGAAGGTTGAGACCCGGACGCTTGTGGAAGTAAAGGAAGTATTGCAGTACGCATCACAAATGAAGACTTCATTGACCCGGATAATGTTGGATAATATGGTTATACCTCTTCCAAATGGAGATGTTGATATGTCTATGCTTAAAGAGGCTGTGGAGCTAATCAATGGGAAATTTGAGACAGAGGTATCTCATGAATCATGATTTTATCGTGTACTTCTCAGTTCATTTATTTAGTGCCTGCAGACTTTGCAAGAAGGTATTGCGAATAAATTACTCCTGCTGAAGTGATGTGTTACTTATCAGATGCTTGTTCTTTCATTTTCTTTATTTGAGGGTCATGGAGGGGTGTGTGGCGCAATGATTCACTCTATTTTCTTGCTGTTTTGGTCTTTAAATATGTGAAACATGAGCAAATTATACAAAAAAGATTTATATGAAAGCTCTTGCTACTTAAATTTTTCTAACAATTTCTAAATTGTAATTTGTTTTTGGTGATTTACCTTGGCATTCTTGCTCGTGTAGTTGTCAAATGCCATCTATAGTTTTACATGGTAACTTCTCTTTTAATGTTCTACTTTGAACTTTTCTGATGTTTGTAAGTGATGTATCTATTTCATTGTGGTAGGCATCCGGAAATGTTACTCTTAAAACCGTACATAAAATCGGACAAACTGGAGTTACCTACGTATCCAGGTAAGGCAGTGCAAGTTTTTTATTTCGTAATGTATATTCTTCTAGTAAACAGAAAAATTCTGAGTTACTGAACTTTAGCTGACCCATGGAGGTGATTGTCCTGGAAAAATCTTATCATCCTCTCACTGGGTTTATTTTACTTCTAAAACTGGTTCTAGTGGTATTGAGAAGTGCCAGAATTCAGTATAAAGATAAACAGATATCACTTTCCTAGACAGATATATAAATGTATATACGTGCAAGCATCAAATATCCTAATATTTAACAAGGGCACTCAAATGAGTGAGAACGGGCCCCATTGCTGGTAATTAGGCTATGCTACTACTTTCTTTGGCACCATTAGGGGAGCATGTCTCTATAGCTACAGAAGTTGATAAATTTCTTTGAATCATTAAAAGTTCTATTATAAAATGCAGGGGCTATTCTTACACCAACGGTCTATTCTTTTGCATTTAGACAGTTGAGTTTATTTTAATGGAACTATTTATCACTAAGTTATCCATTGCACCAATTCAAATAGATATGGGGGTTAGGCATCAAATTTGAACTTTATCAAAAGCATATGGATTTACCAACATTTGAAATGCATGACAAACTATATCAATTAGAGATGTAGGAGGAAGCGTGGATTTCAAATCCATGATTTCTCATTATTGGGTTTTGTTTTTCTTTCAAAAAATTATGACTGATATTGATACACACTCGACGGATCCACATTTTAGTTGTATATAGAACTTCAAAATGTTGAGAAACTATGCAAGCCACTTTGTTTCAAATAGTATAAGAGGGTTCATTCTGTAGGAAGTTGTTTAGAACTTTCTGACATTTTTATGGAAATGTTAGCCTAAGTTATTAACCAACTTGGTACTAAAACTCTTGGTATGTCGTACTGTTTCTAACCCTTGGGTGTTTGCAGCGGTGCACTCACGCATTCTGTGACAGCACTTGATATATCACTCAAAATTGATACGGAATTGGCACTTGAAGTTGGAAGGCGAACGAAACGGGCATAGTCGGTTCATCTTTACGCCCTTATTGAATAAGGAAAGCTCTTCTCCACCCCCCCCCCCAAAAGGAGGAATTATTTACGGATTACATCATTAGTTTTTCTCTTCCCATGCTCTAATAATGGTTTAAGGAATTGATAGATGATAAACCGCTTTATGAAAGATATAGGGAGTATAAATGTATGCATGATGCTAATGTTATTTGGACTCTTCTTAATGTACTTACATGGTGTCTTGTAAAATAAAATTTGGTGCAACACATGATGTCTTGTGGCCGAAGTGAAGCATTGTCTGATGATGATATAATACCACTTCAAAAGCACAGTTTTAATTAAGGATTGGTTCAGAGCTTTAGTGGGGAATGGGGATGGTTAAGCACATGACTTTGCATCATCATGCATTACCATTGCCAACCATTACTTATCAAACACTAAAAGTTAACAAAAATTAATAATAAAAAAACGTATCTCTTTGCCATTTCCAAAAACATGGACAACTTTCCGTATCTTTAAAGGAGTCACTAATTTATTGTTTCATTTTAATTATGATTTTGACCTTGCAGTGCATCCTCACTTTTGATTGTTATTCTACAACATTTATCTTCAAATAATAATTTGAATGGGATGAAATTAGATTGAAGGATCCCAGAAGTTAGTCCAGTCCAAACCTAATCCATCCTCAAATTTAATCAAAAATGTGAGGCTCATTATTATTATCAAAGTAATTATTCTAAAAGCAAATAGGAGGGAGTGGCATCAACCATCAAATTTTGGAATAAACAAAATGGAACTCATGAGGGTTTCTTCTCTTTTCTTTTTCTTTTTCTTTTTTAAATAAGCACACTTATACAACTCATTATCATGTGTAATAAAAAACAAAATTAATACACACTTTAGTTCTTAAATAGTTTTTTTTTTTAGTTTGGTCTTTAATTTTTTCTGTTTCACTTTAATCCCTAAAGTTATCAGGTATTCACAAGTTAGTCCTCTAGACATGAAAAACTAACGGTTGAGCTATCCAGCTAATCATATATTGCCACATTTCATATGATGATGTCATAGTGATATCATCATTGGAAAAACTTAGAAATGAAAAAGAATAGAAAATTTTTACAAAATTATTAAAATTATTTAAAACAGAACAAATTTATAAAATTACAAAAGAATAGAAAAATAGAAAAAATACAAATTTTTTAATATATGTTAGGAATTTTAATACTTTTAAAATTTTATAAATCACAACTTGCTAAGAGCTTGAACTTGAGATGGTTGTTTCTTGGAAGGATATCGCATACGATAATTGCTTTATAAATCAATCAATTGAAATTTATAATTGGTAGATCTTTTAGGTAATAAATTTGATTTTTCTAAATTATTTAAACAATGAAAAATAATTTTATTTCAATTAAATAATAATTTAAATAATATTTTAATTACTTCAAATAATTTTACTATCTCAATACAAATTATTTGTCTCTAGATTAGTATCTTCAGAACTATCGTCAAGTGTTTGACCATTTTAAAGAAATTTGGTATAAAATAAAAAGAGCATGTGCGAAGATGTATGAAAGAAGCTTACTCCAAACATTAAATACAGAGCCGAGTCAAATAAAAATTTTGCTCATAACACTAATAAAAACTAAAATAGATGTATTTTAAAATATTAAAATTTTGATACAAAATTTATTCAATTTTATTAAAATATTTTTAAAATATTATCTTATAAAATTGATTGTTTTATGATATACAAGTTTTAAATCAATTTTTAATATTTTACATGTGATTAGAGAAGGTACACTCTATTAAGTTACAACAATTTATAAAATATTTAATAATATGATTTTATAATTTCTTTTACAATTTTTACAATTTCTAATATTTTATATAGTTTTTTTACATTTTTTTTAAAATTCTAACATATTTTAATTTTTTAAATATATATTTATCATTTTATTATTTTTGCATTTTTATATTTTTAAAGTTTTTAGATTTTTCCTTATGATGGTATTATTGTGGCATTGATGTATGCCACGTGATAATTATAATTAGTTGGATATCCCAGTTAGTTTTTAAAGTTCAAATGATTGGATTGGAAATGTTTGATAAAGTTAGAAACTTAACTAGGAATGTTGAATAACATTAGAGATTAAAATGGACAAAAAAACCTTTAAGTACCAAAGTGGGAAAATAATATACTTTAGGGACTGAAGTAAGCATTAAACCTAAAATATGGTATTCCACAAATTAAAGAGATAAAATTTTACAACTAGGTACATTGTGCTTTTAATGGAGGATTTTGAGGAGAACAGTCACAACTTTTTAAAAATACAAAAGTAGACTTCACCTGGTTTTAGGAAACGAAAATCTTTTCGTTTTCTTGAAAAAAAAAAGCATTCAATAAAACATGTATGAGTGAAAGATTTAAAATTGATTTTGATTTTATTTTTATTTATCAAACGTATTTTTAATTTCTAAAATAAAAATAACAAATATTTTCAGGAAGCAAAAACAAGCCTATACTCCTTTATTAGAGTTGTTTTATTATATTGATAATCCAAAAAAAAACATCCAAATCGAATAAGGTAGAGTTGATTATCATCATCATCATCATCATTTATGAGAAATAAAATTCAGTTCCATCTCTTTTGAAAGCTTGCGAAGACAAATTTGTAAAATGATTAAAATTTTTTGTTAAGAGTTTAAAATCTGTCATCTTCTTCCCTTCTCTTAACATTACATAAATAAATGTGAATTTAATTCGCGTATATATTACACCAATTGCCAAGGCTTTAAATTCTAGCCTCTTTCTATAAATTTAATTTGATATTTTATATAAATATATACATTGAAAATCACTTTATTATATTTTTACTCAAGAATATAATCTTACAAAGATATTTGTTATCCAGCAATTTATTGTTTCTGACCAATGAAAGAAGTTGAGGTAAATTTTGAAATCTTGGGTATTTATTTTGGCTCCATAGTTACTTGAAAGTTAAATTAATCCATAAGTTTATTATCTGATCCAATGTTTGTAATAATTAATTGTATTAGAATTGTTGTAAGTTGTTGATACTGGGTAACAATGAGGAGAAGGTTGTCGAAACCCTTTTTATTTTTGGAAAAAAACAAAAATTAGTTGTCGATGAAAATGGGAAAATTTGGGAGTCGCCACCAATCTTTTATTAAGGTGTGATTGGGTCACCTAAAAACAACTTTGGTCTACGAATTTTAGAAAAACGGGCCCGGGAGTCGGTTACGTATGAGGAAGGATTAGCACCCTCATTACGCCCAAAAATCGGTACCTAGTTAATTAATTAATATCTTAATGTCGAAAATTTGAAAAATATAATCCTTAGCAAAAACTTAAAAACATTACGTATTAAGACCCTTATCATTTCAGAGAAACAAAATGCCACACCCAATGCGTTAGGGCACGACACTCTAATTTCCTCAAAAATGAATTAGGCCAGAATACTCGTATAATAAAAATTTAAAAGAATATCCATTTATTCAAGATTTAAGAAATCGTAGCCCAATACGTTAGGGCACAATTCCTCCAAAATCCCAAACTCGGAATATTTCCTTTATTATTTTTAGAAAAAATCTTCATTTCGAGAAACCAATGTGTCACATCCAATACGTTAGGACACAACGTGTTGAATTCCCAATAATGAGTTCTTATTTTTTGATTAAAGAGAAATGCTCGATTGTTAGATTTAACGAAGAAAATCGAAACCCAATACGTCAGGGCTCAATTTCCTTGAAAATCCTAAATACGAGCATTATCTCAATTTTGAAAATTTTCTATTTTTAAGTTTGAGTAAAAGATGATGTAATGTTATATTATATGTGCAAATATCGTGATAACAAATACAATAGTAATAAATACAATGATAATAATTTTAACGATGGCATAAAAATAATATAAACAAATAAATAAATGGAATTAAAAACAATAATCCATGACATGCCAAAATACCAAATGAATAAATAAATAAATTTAAACACAATTAAATAGCGAATGAAGAAAGCAAACCAAATAAATAAAGAATAGAAGGTATATAATATACACGTTGAAATTATGAAGTTTAAAAAATATACATATGATTTACATGTAAAATATATATATATAATATCTATATTATCAAAATAAATAAAATATGTGTATATATATAAATATGAGAAAAATATTAGTTGAAAAAATATATAAATATGTACAAAAATATATATGTATATAGATTTAAAAAAATAATTACATATGAAAAATATGAAAAATATATAATAAAAAAACTATTAAAATTAATTAATCTTCAGATAAATATTAAAAAAGGACTAAATTGAACTGCAAATAAAAAAATCTGGGGAAATCCGTAAATAATTAAAGCCCAAAGGACTAAATTAAACGCGCGAATTACATAGAGGGGCTGGAAGGAAAATTTTCCCTTCTCCACTAAAACGGCGTCGTTCAAGTAGGGCCAAATTGAAATCGAAAACAAATTAAAGGGCGAATTAAAAAAATTTAAAAAAAAAACTTAATTGTAAAATATTAAAAAGGCGGAGGGTTAAAAGCGCAATTTGCCCTCCGTATAAAACACGCGGATCCTAGGCCGGGTCGGGTCAGAGTCGGGTCGGCCTCCTCAAAACGACACCGTTTTGGCATCTGGGGAGGCCAAGTGAAACGGCGCCGTTTCACTAGGCTATTTAAGCCAAACAATCTTCAAAAATTTCATTCTCCCCTTTCCTCCAGGCACCGGCCTAAGGCCCGGTCATCGGCCGATCACCGGCCACCACGCTGACCGCTAATCTTCGGTGCTGGCACCGCCGTCTGCGGTGGCCGAAAAAGGGGAAAATCCCCTATTCTATTCCTTAGGCCCCTCTAAGCCCAAATCTGGGTTAAAAAACTCCAAAAGGTAAGCCAAAAACCCTCAAAAGCCCAAGAAACCTTTCGGTTTCTGGCCGTCTTTCCTCAAAGATGACTTCCTCAGCCGTTTACGGCGATTTGGGCTCAAAAAAATAGGTTGTTTCTCCCTTTTCTCTTATTTATTTTATTTGTATGTATATAAATGATAAAATAAATATAAATATAACAGTAGAAAATAAATAAAAATTGTAAGTAACAACCTTTGATCGATTTATTTGCTCTCTAAAAATAATATATTTTTATTTTATTTTCAAAATTCGGGGTCCTTGTTACAGTGTTACAATGGCTATTTTATAGCCGAATGAAATAAATCTAAAGAAGAAACAAATCTGTTTCATTATTTGATTTGCAAATCTTTGATTCGCTTTCCATTTTTGTTTTTCTTTGATGTGCAGGTGAAGATCCATGGAGATTCGGCCTACGTGGAAGATTAGAGTTGCGGCGGCTGAAGCTTAGAAACCTGTTTTGGGCCACTAAGTTTCAGGCCTCTGCTTCATTTCTTGGGCATTGTATTCTGGGCCAACCAATTTTGTTTTGGACTTGTAAAAAAAACACTGAACTTTTACTGTTATTTTTGCTTATTAAAGGCCGGGTAAAATTTAGGTATTACAGCTGCCCCTCTTTGCTCGTTATTATGTAACGGAAACGGAGCAAAGACTTTAAAAATACCCAATTTTACCCGGTCGTGCTGGACCTTGGTATTCTTCTTCTTCAAATAGCTTCATTCCTTCCTACTGCATCTCCAGAAGTATTGGAACTAATGCTCCAATCTACTTCACTGCAACTTCATAGCTTCAACTTAATCTGTTGTCACTTAAAGATGAATTTGATGTGATCTACTCTGCTGCAACTTCAGAGAGATAAGACTCATCATTCTAATCCACTCCACTATAACTTTAGGGAGACAGGATTTGTTCATTCAGTCTGTCGCACTGCAACTTCAGGAGGATAAGACTTGTTTACTTAGTCTGCTCCACTGCAACTTCAAGGAGATAAGACTAGATGCGATATGCTTTCTGCAACTTCAGAGAGATAAGATCCAAGATTTTAATCCGCTCCACTGCAACTTCAGGGAGATAGGATTATCGGCTTTAATCTGCTACACTGCAACTTCAAGAAGATAAGATTTGCCATCTTCAGTCTGCCTCACTGCAACTTCAGGAGAATAAGACTTGCTTATTTAGTCTGCTCCACTGCAACTTCAGGAAGATAAGACTAAATGCGGTCTGCTCTCTACAACTCAGAGAGATAAGATCCAAGGTTTTAATCCGATCCACTACAACTTCAGGGAGATAGGATTATCGGCTTTAATTTGCTTCACTGCAACTTCAGGGAGATAAGATTTGCCATCTTCAGTCTACCTCACTGCAACTTCAGGAGAATAAGACTTGCTTACTTAGTCTGCTCCACTGCAACTTCAGGGAGATAAGACTAAATGCGATCTACTCTCTGCAACTTTAGAGAGATAAGATCCAAGGTTTTAATCCGCTCCACTGCAACTTCAAGGAGATAAGATTTGCCATCTTCAGTCTGCCTCACTGCAACTTTAGGAGGATAAGACTTGTTTGCTTAGTCTGCTCCACTGCAACTTCAGAGAGATAAGACTAGATGCAATCTGCTCTCTGCAACTTCAGAGAGATAAGATCTGTGATTTTTAACCCACTCCACTGCAACTTCAGGGAGATAGGATTACTGGCTACCGATCTATTCTCTAAGGAACATGACCTGTAAAAATCTATTCTATGAACTTAATTATGCCTAGTGATTAGGATGTTATGATCAAAATGAATTCAATGCTCCTAACTAGACATGTATGAATGACATTTGAATGAATACAGAATGTCATTTTTCGAGAATTACCACTCAAGTTACCATTTAAAGTTTATTAAGGTTTTTATTGCTGACGCCCTCTGCTTGGTTGTCATCTCCAAATAAACACTTAATCAAATTGCCCCCATTGTGAACTTCAAAACTCAATCCATTAGGACGCAGAATTTGACCATCCTCCTTCCACTGTGACCCAATGGTAGGAAAATTTGACTCTTCTCAATCCTCTCTTATCGTAATTCAAGGATGTAGATCATGAAACTCTTTTGCACCAATCTCAAGGTGTCATACCAAATGCTCATGCACAAATGAAGAGTTTTCCTTCTAGAGGGAATTTCTTCCTACTCCTTGGTAATTAGAGCTTTGTCACCAATCAAGACTTCTTGTCATCTCATTCAGTATTTAGACAACAAAGTCTGAAAGAACAGTCTTAATTTAGTCTTTTTCCTTCTTAGACTTTTAAACCTGGTGCGTTCTAAACAAATAGTCCTGCTTCTGGTTACTAAACTATTTAGAAATTCCAAGAGTAATATGTAAAACTTCTTTTGTGAAAGTTTTTTAGTCCATTAATCATTATTCTAATTCCACATGCTTGCTCAAAGATCAAAATATTGACTAAAAATGAATTAATTCAAGGGATAACTCGAATAATAGAAAAGGAATTTATTGATAGCAAGTGCCTTGAAAAGAAAAAAAGTATTCAAGAACATCAAAGAATAAAGTATTTACAAGAAAAAACAAACTCGGTACAAGTTATATGAAGACTAGGTGCCTTGGATATCGCCGCTTGAACTCATCCGCGCAAACCAAGAACCATCCTAAATTTAACATGTGTTTAGGGGCACTTTGTCGATGCCCCCAAAACATCGTCTATCCTTTCCTTGTTGACTTAAGTGTAGCAGGATCACCATATACCCCAATCTGATAGTGTTTGGGCCGTCTTTTTTGGGTTTTCAACTCAAACCCCATTTAGTCTCAGTGCGCCCTTTTCGGGTTTTCCCCTTGGCCTCTCCATCTTTTTTTTTCTTTTTTTTTAGGAAATCAGAGCACCCTTCATGGGTTTTCACTTTGACTCCTTCCTTCCTTCATTCAAGTGAAATATTTCTTGACCGAATCTGAATTTACAGGATTCGGAAGATTTTTTCCATCCATTTCACTCAAAATCAAAGCGCCTCTAGAAAAAGCCTTTTTCACAACATAAGGTCCTTCCCAGTTCGGCATCAATTTCCCTCTGAAATCTTTTTGTAAAGGGAGGATCTTTTTCAAAACCAAATCTCCCTCATGAAATTCTCTAAGACGAACCTTCTTATTATAAGTTTGCATCATTCGCTTCTAATACATTTGACCATGACGAATAGCTTTTAGTCTTTTCTCTTCAATCAGGTTCAACTGATCATACCGAGATTGGATCCATTCGGCCTCATCCAACTTTAGCTCAGCCAATACCCGGAGAGAAGGAATTTCAACCTCAATAGGTAAAATTGCCTCCATTCCATAAACCAAATAAAAAGGTATTGCCCTAGTAGAAGTCCTGGCAGATGTTCAGTAAGCCAGAAGAGCGAATGGTAACTTCTCATACCAATCCTTGTAAGTTTCAGCCATCTTCGCCACAATCTTCTTAATATTTTTATTTGTCGCCTCTACTACACCATTCATTTTTGGACGATACGGTGACGAATTATGGTGTCTAATGTTGAACTGACTACAGACTTCCGCTATTGTGCTGTTATTCAGATTCAGCGCATCGTCAGATATGATTCTTTCAGGCATTCCATATCGACATATGATCTCTTTCTTCAAAAACTTACTAACTGTTGACTTCGTGACATTAGCATATGAGGCTGCTTCTACCCACTTAGTGAAATAGTCAATAACCACAAAAATGAAACGATGTCCATTAGAAGCCTTCGGTGATATTGGTCCAATGACGTCCATACCCCACATGGAGAAAGGCCATGGAGAAGTCATAATATGAAGAGGTGAATGAGGCGATTGCATTTTATCCCCGTAAATTTGGCATTTATGGCATTTCTTGGCATGATTGATGCAATCTCTTTTCATGGTGGACCAGTAATATCCAAATCTCATGATCTGTCTAGCCATTGTGAATCCATTGGCGTGCGTTCCACAAACACCCTCATGGACTTCTTCTAAAATTTCCTTAGCCTCTACAGCGTCCACGCATCTCAACAGTACTCGATCATTTCCTCTTTTGTATAGGATCTCTCCATCTAAGACACAGTCAATAGCTAATCTCCTCAATGTCCTCTTATCATTCTCTGTTGCCTGATTAGGATATTCGCGATTTTTCACATATAGTAATATATCTTGGTGCCAGGGACGATTATCATTCTCTATTTCTTCAATGTTGTAACAGTAGGCCGGGATCTCATAAATACTAATTTGAATGGGTTTCATGTCATCCAACTGATTCATTTTAATCATGGAAGCCAAAGTAGCAAGAGCGTCAGCCATCTGATTTTCTTCCCATGGGAGATAACAAAAGGTAATGTTGTCAAACTCTTCGATCAATTCCAGAATCAATCTCCGATAACGGATCAACTTAGGGTCTCTTGTCTCCCATTCCCCTCTTAGTTGGTATATTACCAATACTGAGTCTCCGTACACTTCTAATGTCTTAATTTCTCGCTCTTTGGCTGCCCGTATACCCATGATGCAAGCTTCATACTCAGCCATGTTATTAGTGCAATCAAAGTCCAATTTACTGGTAAAAGGATGATAATCTCTATTCGGAGACACCAGGATTGCCCCAATCCCATTGCCTAACGCATTCGATGCTCCGTCAAAGTTTAATTTCCAAGAATGATTTTCTTGGGGATTCTCTTCAGCATTTGCCACATACATCAAATCTTCATTCGGGAAATCAAAGTCCAGAGGCTCATAATCTTCTAAAGCTCTGCTAGCCAAGAAATCTGCTATCGCACTCCCCTTGATGGCCTTCTAACTTACATATACTATATCAAACTCAGATAGCAAGATTTGCCATCTAGCTATTCTTCCATTCAAGGCCGTTGACTCCATCATATACTTCAAAGGGTCTAATTTTGAAATTAGCTAAGTCGTATGATAGAGTAAGTATTGCCTCAACCTCTTAGTCGTCCAAATCAAGGCGCAACATAATTTTTCAATGGGCGAATATCTCATTTCACAATCAGTGAATTTCTTACTGAGATAACATATCGTCTTTTCCTTCTTTCCAGTCGCATCATGTTGACCCAACACACATCCCATGGAATTGTCGAACACCGTTAAATACAAAATCAAGGGTCTATCTGGGCTAGGTGATGATAGCACCGGAGTATTGGATAGGTATTGCTTTATTCTCTCAAAAGCTTCCTGGCATTCTTTATTCCAAACACCTGGATTATGTTTCTTCAAAAGGCGAAATATGAGGTCACATTTCTCTGTCAACTGTGAAATAAACCGAGCAATATAATTCAAACGTCCTAAAAAACCTCGAACTTCTTTCTGAGTACGCGGTGGCGGTAAATCTCGTATTGCCCTAACCTTGTCTGGGTCAATCTCGATCCCTTTTTCACTAACCACGAAGCCCAACAGCTTTCCTGACCTGGCTCCAAAAGTGCATTTTGTTGGGTTAAGTTTGAGCTGAAACTTTTTTAGTCTTAAGAACAATTTTCTCAGGACCTGCACATGCTTATCCTCTATTCTGGATTTGGCAATCATATCATCAACATAAACCTCAATCTCTTTATGCATCATGTCATGGAACAAGGCTACCATGGCTCTCTGATATGTTGCTCCCGCATTCTTTAATCTGAATGGCATTACTTTGTAGCAGAATGTTCCCCACAAAGTAATAAATGTAGTTTTTCCCATATCTTCAGGGTGCATCTTTATCTGATTGTATCCTGAGAAACCATCCATGAAGGAAACAACGAATATCCCACCGTATTGTCAACCAAAGTATCGATATGCGGTAATGAGAAATTATCTTTTGGGCTAGCTTTGTTCAAATCTCTGTAATCCATGCACATTCGCACTTTTCCATATTTTTTAGGACTGAAACAATGTTGGCTACCCATTCAGAATATTTGACCTCTTGTAAAAATCCAGCATCAAACTGCTTCTTGACCTCCTCTTTTATTTTAAGCACAATATCAGGCCTCATTCTTCTGAGCTTCTGTTGAATTGGCCTGCAATCCTCCCTTATAGGTAAGCAATGCACTACAATGTCAGTACTCAATCCGGGCATATCCTGGTATGACCACGCAAAAACATCTTTAAATTTTTGGAGTAATTCAATGAGGTCTCGTCTTGTCTTTGTGGAAATCTCAGTTCCAATTTTCACATCTTTTCCTTCTTCTAAGCTCACAATTTCTACTGATTCTTTGTGAAGTAGGACTTGTTTTTCTTCTTGTTCTACCATCCTCAACAAGTCCAGAGATAAATCACAATCTTCATCACCTTCAAATTTGTGCGATCCCTCTAAACACATGTTTCGTTCAAAAGGACACTCTGAGTTCGTAGCGGCGTCATTCACGTCGTTGATATATAGAGACCTAATATGGTTACAAAAGAATGTATGAATTTATGTACAGTTACTTGTGCAATGATTATAAATGAAAGAATATATTTACTTGTATAGAAAGAATGAAAGAGTATTTGCTCGAAACAATTGCAAAGATGTTTTTATTAAAGTAATGATATTCAAACATAAGCCTATTTCACAAAAGAATTCTTGTTATTTCTAGGCTAAAACAACAAGTTTGTTTTAAATATTACTTTGTGACAGTTCTAAAGACTTTAGGTATTTCTTCTACAGTCCAATTGTCTAGAACACTCCCAGGCTCATAAGGATGAATATCTAACCAGCTCCTCTCTTTATTCTCATGCTCATGAATGGCATTAATGTACATATTTCCCAACGTCTCTTCAATGCTTTCCTCAACCGGTATCTTTCTCTCAGCATGAATAACTCCTCCAGATACAAAGGTTTTGGATACGTGTGGAATTATCATTGGCTCCCATTTGGTTTCCTCCCCACTTAGACGCACCCTTCTTCTTTCCTATCTTTTTTCTAGCTCCTTCTTTCTCTGTCCTCTGTCTGGCTTGTATCCTAAGCCAAAGTGATCTTGCTTCTCTTTCAGTACTGGCACCTCAATCCTCCCTTGAAGATATCTCCCCAGCTCTTTTCCAGGTAAAGCTCATTTTTCCTACCAATAACTGCAAAGCATCTCTGTAGTTTTGGATAATTTAGGCACCAAAATTTTGCTTCATTCAGGAATAAATGCCGCGTTTACAAACTCCAAAGATCAAAATGAGCATTCTACTGACTCATCATTAGTCTCCCTGTACGGCATCTTATTGGATACAACTGCTATTATATCCTCTTCGGTGTTTATTATCACTAGCTGACCTTCTGATACTAACTTCAGCTTCTGATGTAATGATAACGGTACTGCCCCCGCCGAATGTATTAATGGTCTTCCTAATAAACAATTGTACGAAGGTTTGATATCCATCACAATAAAATCTACCTCATAAACTGTTGGGCCAATCAGTAGGGGTATCTCAATTCTTCCCATGACCTTTCTTTCTGTATCATCAAATGCTCTCACCATATTTTGTCATGTTTTCATGTGCGAATCGTCTATGGGAAGCCTATTAAGTGTGAATAATGGCAACACGTTCAAAGCTGATCCACTATCAATCAACACTCCTGGCAAAATATGCCTCTTGCATCGTGCAGTGATATGCAAAGCCTTAGTAGATCCCACGCCCCCAGGAGGTATTTCATCATCATTGAAGAATATGAAATTATCAGTATTGATATTATTGACCAACCGATCTAACTTACTGACAGAAATATCATTGGCCACATTGGTCTCATTTAGCATCCTTATTAACGCACTTCGGTGCACTTCTGAATTCAAGAGCAAGGTTAGTACAGATATGCGAGACGATTGTTTATGCAACTGTTCGACAACATTATACTCACTGTGCTTCAAGAATTTAAGGAATTACACGGCTTCTTCCTCATTTACTGGCTCGTTGATAGACAATACAGGCTTAGCTATTTCCCCCTCTTGTTCCACTATTATGGCCCTTCCTTTCGCATGTTCTGGATCGGCACTCACATCCTGGTCCTTTGTAGTCTCCATTCCAGGGACAGTTGTATTGCACTCATAGTTCCACGGAACCTTCCTACTATCTTGGTAAGAAAAGGTTGCAGGTTTCTTTATTATGATTCTTGGCATTACTGGCGCTCTCACTTCATCATTCTTTGGCCGCGAGATGATGACCACAGGCTGAGTTACTCTTGGAACCTTTGTGGATTCGGATGTACAAATACTCTATTCCTCCTTAGCTTCTTCATAAAACTCCATTTCCTTGTTATCCATCAGGCCTTGAACCAATGCTCTGAATTCTGTGCATTCTTGAATCTCATGTCCCTCCTCATGATGGAACTCACAGTAGTTTTCCCCTCTTCAAAGCTTCTTTCTGAATCCACTACCAGCAACCCTCTTTTTAGCATCTTGTTCTAGATCCATCTCAAAGGAATCTTCACTTCTGCGATATCTTCTTTGATTTTCCTACCCATGTTACCTCCTATCATGTTCACTCCATTTTCATTATGATTAGGTAACGGATTCTCTGTACTGGGCGAATCATCCACTTTAACAACACCCATGCTTATGAGTCTTTCTTCCAGCTTCTTGAACGTCGTACAATGTTCTATAGAATGCCCCACAATTCCTGCATGATAATCGCATTATGTGTTTGCATCATACCACTTGGGGTACGGAGGCTGCAGAGGTTTCAAGTAGTAAGGGGAAACCACGTGTGCATTGAATAGATTCTGATATAGTTCCCTATATGACATCGGAATCAGCGTAAATTGAAGCTTCTCCGTATTTTACCTCATGTCGGATCCTCGTTTTGATGATCCTTGTTGGTTAACAGCCACTTTTCCAGGACGATTCACCGCAATCATCTTTGAATATGAACTTGTGTTGTCGACCTCATTTTCCTACTTCTTCAAGGCCGCCCTTTTACTACTTTCTCCAGCATCTATCTTCCCGCTTCTAATAGCATTTTCTATCATTTCGCCATTCATAACTATGCAGAAAAGCTTTTAGTAGCACTTCCTAGCATATGTGTAATAAATGGAGCCTTCAATGTATTAACGAAAAGCATCGTCATCTCTCTTTCTAGAAGAGATGGCTGAACCTGGACGGCAACCTCCCTCCATCTCTGTGTGTATTACCTAAAACTTTCACCAGGTTTCTTTTCCATGTTCTGTAGAGTGATCCTATCAGGTACCATGTCAGTCACATGGCTGTACTGCTTTATGAACGCCTCTGCTAGATCTCTCCATGAATTAATCTGGGTACGGTTCAATCGATTGTACCACTTGGATGCTGCCCCTGTGAGACTATCCTGGAAGCAATGTATCAAGAGTTGGTCATTATTGACATAACCAGTCATTCGGCTGTAAAACATAGTAATATGAGCTTCGGGGCTACTAGTTCTGTTGTACTTCTCAAACTCTGGCATTTTGAATTTGTAAGGAAGTACTAAATCTGGAACCAGGCTCAATTATTTAGCATCCATCCCATAGTAGCCTTCCGCACATTCTATCGCTTTAAATTTCTCTTCCAGCCATTTTTACTTTTCCTCTAGCTGTTTTGGCAATTCATCATTCATTTTCTCCTTCCCAGCCGTTTCGTCGAAGTCAGGGATAGCAGGATTAACAAGGTTGGCTCCGGAGTTAGAGCCTGATCCTGCCTGAAGATCCATTAGCGTTGCAGCTTTGCCCTGAAATTGTTGAGGATTAATGGTAACAGAGGACCTACACGGGTATATCTCAACTTGCTGGGAGGTAAAGTCTGGAAGATAGACAGGTCCATCATTGTCTCCTTCTTCAACATTGAGCACAGAGCCTTTTCCTTTATCAGTTCCCTTGTTGAACCATTGAGTTAATTGAGCCATCATACTCCATTGAGATTCTATCATTTTGTCTATCATTTTTTGCTGCTCATTCATTTGCTTTTGAAGCTGCTCCTGCATTTCCTTTTGGACTGTTCTAGCCTTTCCATCCTTTAATCCATGTCCTTAGTTTTTAATCGAGTACCGTAGCGGTGTTTAGTAGGCTGGTTGGTTTCCAAATTAACTGAGGAGTAATTTAAATTAATTAGAATCTTTTAATATTTTTAAATACATATGAGGTAATGCAATGCATGAATGCAAAAAAGACGTCAATTTTGATTCAATTCCATTTAAGAAAATTTTACTAGAAAGCAAATTTCTTTACATAAAGTGAATTACAAATAAAGCTTTGCCCTATTGCTCAGCATTCTAATCTTCCTAAGTAACACAGCTAACTCTTGCCCCCGATCTGATTCTAATTCATACTTCACACTCAGCACGTCTGTTTGTACTGCCAAAGCCTGTACATGATCAGCTACTTCTCGGATCTGGACCACAGCTTCCTCCATAATATGATCTCTGCTCATAACTTGGTTTTGAAAGTAGTGTAGCTGTTCCTTATTACAATTTTCATTTGCTTCAAAGTGCTTAATCCGGTTTTCATAATTTTGCAACGCCGTTTCTAGCTCTTCTATTTTTTGCTTCATTTCCTCGATCTTGCTCAAGCTTGCTTTCAACTCTATTGCGGAATTTCAATTTCGATACTGATGAAGAGATCCTTCCAACACGATCACCCTATCCTTTAACTCGCCCTTCTCCTTTTGGCTTTCTGACAAACTCTTTTCTAAAGCCTCGTTTCGCCTCTGCATTTCTCGGAATTTCTGTTCCTATCTATCGACTTTGTCATTTTCTTCTCGAATTTTTGCTCGCCACTGTCCTGACGTTTTTCCCAGCCCGGCAGTTCTCATTGACAGACGCAACTTTTTATAATCCGTCTTCAGACTACCCAGCTCCTCCTCAACCTTGTTTTTCTCTTTCCTTAATTTCTCAGTTTCAAGCTTCTAAACGTCTATGTCCAATCTCAAGTTCGTCTTTTCTTCCTCCATTGCTTTATCTTCTTTTCTAAATTCGTATTTCTTCTCTCAAAATCTCATCTTATGATTTCCAACTCAGAAGGAATACCTCATAAATGCTCCTCTATTGTCTGGCGACCTTCTTGATTTACCTTGGGTATATTGTCGTTGATTCTCCTACCCCACCATTCATTATACTCAGGAGTTGTCATCGGATCCACAGCTAATCCCTTCATTCGGCGAGTCTATTTCCACGCGCTAGACATCTCTTGAATCTTCTTTTTATAACCATCATCTTTGTACGAAAATTCACAATCAGCTATCCCTTGGGTCGCAGGTATAAATTGTCTTGACCTATACTGTCTCAGCACCAACAACGGGACATATCCACTAGCTCCCCAAATCCTAAGTAGTGGAACCCAATCAAAATTACCACACCTATACAGGATCTCATCTGGAAGTAACCAATGAGCTCTCCACTCAACATCTTCCTCCTGAAGACTTTGAAGAATCGCCATCCACTTCTCCTCTGAAATGTCGTCCCTCCTCGGCGTAGCTACTATCTCCTTTAGTGGTGAATAATTTTCAGAGAAAACCCGATATAAAACATTATCCACCCTCCAAAAGTGACTGTGAAACCATAAAAGTAGAAGTTGTGCACATCCAATAAATCTGCCCTCACCTATTTTTCGGCATGCACTCAATGACCTGAAGGTTTCTGCCAAAATTACCGGAATCGGTGTAACCTTCTTATCAAGTCGGTCAAATAAATCTGTGACTGCTTCATCCACATGCCCTAAGGCCTTGGGGAAGACAACTAGGCCATATATACTTAAAGCAAAGACATTTAACCTCTTTCTCACATCCGGATGTGTTAGAATTGCATCTTTCAAACTTCTCTAATGAACGCATTTACTATCCCCTTTTGCTTAATCCGTGCAGCAACCCACTGCTCACTCTTCCCTGTTATACCTATCAGCTTCTTTGAAAAGGTTGGCACATTTATCGCTCTCGAGTAGACCTTGTCCACTTGAAACTTTGAACATCGGAGTAAAGCTACATATTCTTCTATCGTAGGCACCAAATCGACATTTTCAAACGTGAAGCAACTGTAAGCAGGATTCCAAAACTGGGCGAGGGCTTGAAACAAATGCTTGTCTACCTTCACATCAAGCAAATAAGGCAAATCCCTATAATTGTCATAAAATAATTGTCTAACCTCATTATTCCACTGATCTCAGATTTCCTTCAACTCCTGTAAATTGTTTTGAGTTACACTCATGCGAGTAAAATCCCATAATTCCGATACATACCCATCGGCCAGGCTATCGCCCTTTTCTTGCTACGTTGTTTCAGACCAAGTTCGGACAGCCGCATTGTCCTCCACTTTAACAAAAAACCATTTTTCCATGACAAGCTTTCTATTTAGCAACTGAATCTGAACTGACGCCTTTTATGATGAAATGAAATGCCATGTCATGCAAACAAAATAAAACACAAAAGTCAGTATCAAATATAAGTATATAATCAAGGAAGAGTAAAACGTCTATTAGGACATCTACTAGGGTTTATTGTAGTTCTACCTAAGGCAAGCTCCTAAGGCTCATTATATGCAGTTTGGCTCTAAAGTAAAGGTACCTGAACCAGCAGATTCCTTGATCTTCACCCATTATAGGCTCATATAGATCAAGTTTAGTTCAGGGGGACACATTTTCTCTATGACTATACGGAGATGAAAATCTCACGAAGGCATAGGTACCGATGTATCCCGAAAGCGATCCACTATCCTATACGAAGGTGAAAACCTCACGAAGGAATAGCTTCTCACTCCCACTTAGAGGGTAAAATTATCCAGTACATGTAATGTATAATGCAAAATAATTTAAAGTACTTAAATCAATTAAGCATGAATGCAAGAGGATTTTTAAAAATGAATTTCATTTTTTCGACTATAAGACAAAAATTAATCAACTTTGCGACTCGACTCTCTTATTTTTTTTAAAAAATGTTTGTTCCCTAGTGGAGTCGCCAAGCTGTCGAAACCCTTTTTATTTTTGGAAAAAAATAAAAATTAGTTGTCGATGAAAATGGGAAAAATTGGGAGTCGCCACCAATCTTTTATTAAGGTGTGATTGGGTCACCTAAAAATGACTTTGGTCTACGAATTTTAGAAAAACGGGTCCGAGAGTCGGTTAAGTATGAGGAATGATTAGCACCCTCATTACGCCCAAAAATTGGTACCTAGTTAATTAATTAATGTCTTAATATCGAAAATTTGAAAAATATAATCCTTAGCAAAAACTTAAAAACGTTACGTATTAAGACCATTATCATTTCAGAGAAAGAAAATGCCACACCCAATGCGTTAGGGCACGGCATTCTAATTTCCTCAAAAATGAATTAGGCCAAAATACTCGTGTAATAAAAATTTAAAAGAATATCCATTTATTCAAGATTTAAGAAATCCCGACCCAATACGTTAGGGCACAATTCCTCCAAAATCCCAAACTCGGAATATTTCCTTTATTATTTTTAGAAAAAATCTTCATTTCTAGAAATCAATGTGTCACATCCAATACGTTAGGACACAACGTGTTGAATTCCCAATAATGAGTTCTTATTTTTTGATTAAAGAGAAATGCTCGATTGTTAGATTTAACGAAGAAAATCGGAACCCAATACGTTAGGGCTCAATTTCCTTGAAAATCCTAAATACGAGCATTATCTCAATTTTGAAAATTTTCTATTTTTAAGTTTGAGTAAAAGATGATGTAACGTTATATTATATGTGCAAATATTGTGATAACAAATACAATAGTAATAAATACAATGATAATAATTTTAACGATGGCATAAAAATAATATAAACAAATAAATAAATGAAATTAAAAACAATAATCCATGACATGCCAAAATACCAAATGAATAAATAAATAAATTTAAACACAATTAAATAGCGAATGAAGAAAGCAAACCAAATAAATAAAGAATAGAAGGTATATAATATACACGTTGAAATTATGAAGTTTAAAAAATATATATATGATTTACATGTAAAATATATATATATAATATCTATATTATCAAAATAAATAAAATATGTGTATATATATAAATATGAGAAAAATATTAGTTGAAAAAATATATATAAATATGTACAAAAATATATATGTATATAGATTTAAAAAAATAATTACATATGAAAAATATGAAAATATATAAAAAAAACTATTAAAATTAATCAATCTTAAGATAAATATCAAAAAAGGACTAAATTGAACTGCAAATAAAAAATTTGGGGAAATCCGTAAATAATTAAAGCCCAAAGGACTAAATTAAATGCGCGAATTACATAGAGGGGTTGGAAGGAAAATTTTCCCTTCTCCACTAAAATGGCGTCGTTCAAGTAGGGCCAAATTGAAATCGAAAACAAATTAAAGGGCGAATTAAAAAAATAAAAAAAACTTAATTGTAAAATATTAAAAAGACAGAGAGGTTAAAAGCGCAATTTGCCCTCCGTATAAAACACGTGGATCCTAGGCCGGGTCGGGTCAGCCTCCCCAAAACGGCGCCGTTTTGGCATCTGGGGAGGCCAAGTGAAACGGCGCCGTTTCACTAGGCTATTTAAGCCAAACAATCTTCAAAAATTTCATTTTCCCCTTTCTATTTAAAAAAAACTAAAAAAAAGCTCTCAACCTCTCCCCTTTCCTTCGGGCACCGGCCTCGGGCCATCATCGGCGGTCATCACCTGCCACCGCCATGGCCGTCGATCTCGATCTTGGCACCACTGCTGCAGGTGGCGGGAAAAGGAAAATCCTATTCGATTCCTTAGGCCCCTCTAAGCCCAAATCTGGGTTAAAAAACTCCAAAAGGTAAGCAAAAAACCCTCAAAAGCCCAAGAAACCTTTCGGTTTCTGGCCGTCTTTCCTCGGAGACGACTTCCTCGGCCGTTTACGGCGATTTGGGCTAAAAAAATAGCTTGTTTCTCCCTTTTCTCTTATTTTATTTTATTTTATTTGTATGTATATAAATGATAAAATAAAAATAAAAATAACAGTAGAAAATAAATAAAAACTGTGAGTAACAACCTTTGATCGATTTGTTTGCTCTCTGAAAATAATAGCTTTTTATTTTATTTCAAAATCCGGGGTCCTTGTTACAGTGTTACAATGGCTATTTTATAGATGAATGAAATAAATCTAAAGAAGAAACAAATCTGTTTCTTTATTTGATTTGCAAATCTTTGATTCGCTTTCCATTTTTGTTTTTCTTTGATGCGCAGGTGAAGATCCATGGAGATTCGGCCTACGTGGAAGATTAGAGTTGCGGCGGCTGGAGCTTAGAAACCTTAGGGTTTTCCATTTGTTTTGGGCCACTAAGTTTCAGGCCTCTGCTTCATTTCTTGGGCCTTGTATTCTGGGCCAACCAATTTTGTTTTGGACTTGTAAAAAAAACACTGAACTTTTACTGTTATTTTTGCTTATTAAGGGCCGGGTAAAATTTAGGTATTACAAAGGTGACTTGGAGAAGAATAATATGCTTGTTCTTTTGTGCATTCAAGTTTATATAAGGGTTGTCCTTATCTCATAGTGCCACATAGCGAGCCACATGGTTGTGTGGACAAGTTAGAGGCCAGTGGTCACATGCTAAGTGCTAAACGAGTACTACTATTGCAGGTAGATTGTTGTTATGATACGTGTTGCGTAGTTTTGCTTGTGTCATAGGTTGTCTTGTTCTAACACCACCATACCATTCTTAAGACATCACTGTTTTATGAGAGGTCATCATAAAGAATTCAAACCAAAATACTCACACGTGGAAAGGAGTATAACATAAATTTAAAAAAATATTTTACAAATTTATAAAATAATATTCATATTTAATATTTTAAAATTTTCAATTTGACTGATAAAAGACCTTGTATCCGAGAAGGGAAAATAAAGGTGTTTTGTTTTAAAATAAACATAAAAGATAGATAAATTTATAGAAACAAAATGATTAGGAATTTGGAAGTAGAAATGGGTAAGAATAAGTTTCGTGTTTCTTTAAATGATATTTCTTAGAGATTTATGTTTTTCAGCAATTGAATGTAAGGCCAATCTGATCCATTTAATCAAAATTTTTTTTTTGTTAGCTAAGTTAAATATGCAAATTTTACAACAATATTTTTAGTAATTATTTCAGTAGGTGCTGTTATTCAATTTCTTACCAAAATTTCATGTTTCAATAAATATTTTATAGTACATTCAATTAATTTCATAATCAAATTTTGCACGCAAACATTTAGACATAAAACAAAATACCATTCTAAAAACACAAATATTTAAATTATATGTAATATATAACTCATTATTAATTTCTAATTTCTTAATAAATTATATATTTATATCAAATAAAAATTTTAATATTATTAATTAGATTCAATAATTACATTCTGAATTTTAAAAACATAAGGTAAGAACAGGGTAAACTTTGAAATCTCAAATTCAATCGTCCTGTATCAATTTTCATCCAATTTACTTGATATAATATAATACATTAATTTTTTATATCGAAGTAAATATAAAAATTCTATAATAAGAGAGAATAGAAGGGAATAAGGATGAAAATTTGTCATGATTTTTAAATACCAAATACAAGCACGTGTTAATTCAATGTATTAAATATGTATGTATATGATACTGTTTGAAGAAATGAGTGATATGAAAGCACAACAACATTTTTCCCCAAATTGTGAAGCATAGTTTTGATGGAGTACCAAAAGGGATATTTTTAGTGCTAAACCCTTTTTCATTTTTAAGGACTAATTATTCCATCATGAATAGCAAAAAGTGGATAATGACATTATAACATCATCACTACTCTTTCTTTCAATTTATTTTGTTGGTGGATAATGGAATCGAATTACATTAATAATGGGCTAAATCTTTTATTTATTATGTGTAATATCACCAACCCACTATTATTTTATAATTATTTAGGTAAAATGTATTCTGGAGGATGTTGCGCTAAAAATTGAATTACATTTTGTTCCCTCTACTTAAGATATAGGTAAATTAGTCTTTATACATTACATCAAAGAATAAACTGGTTCTTTTGTTAAAAATTTCATCTATTTTTATTGTTAAAATTATTTCATGTACGTCAGCATGAGGTACACATGGCATCTCAAATGTAACTTTTTGGTTATTTCGTCAACCACTCCAATTTTTAATAGTAGAAATGGATTAATTTTTTAACAGAAAATATCAATTTGCTCTTTGATTTAATGTACATGGACTAATTTGTCCATTTTTTTAAGTAAATGAGACAAAATACAATTTCACTCATACTACAAGTGTCACGGGGCTAGAATTTTAGTTTAGCAAACCGAGCGGCCTTAAGCGATTCTTTGCTTCAAATCTGCCTAAGTCAGCCTAACTCTCGAAAATGAGAGTTCACAAAAGAATTTATCTAAGGCACCGAAATAAAGTGGAAGCAACTCAAAAAGGCGAAGGGACTTGAATCGAACAAAAAAAAACCACAAGAAAAATAATAGCACACCAAGTGTTTGAGTAAATACCTTCAAAAATATTTTTAACTCAAGAATGAAAGTGATTACAAATGAAGGAGGAGGGCTCTATTTATAGTTGAGTTCTCCCAAATCCAACAGTACAAATCGAATTACATTAATGACTAAGATTAGTTCTCATCTACACTAAGAGAGCACTAAGGGATTAAAACTCTATACATTTTTATCCTTTAGGATTTACAATAATTATCTTGGTAAAAATACAATTTATTGGAGTGTTTACATTTTAACTAGGATCCAAGTAGATAGACCTTGAGTCTCTTCCAAGCAATAGGCTAATATTGTCGAACCGAATGACCCTAAAGGAACATGAAGGGTCTGAAATGTGAGCATTAGTTGTAGGCTGCTTTATGTGGCCCGTGACATTCTCCCCTAGCTCGTGACGCCCTCGTCGTATCCTTGAAATGGAACTAGTCTATCTTCTCTTGAAACTGCCATAAAGCCTTGTCAAGTTCCCAACTAGCCTCATTGTTGGAAAGTCCCTTCCATCAAATAAGGTACTCATGACTCGACCCATAATACTTCTATCGAATCACTCGGTCTGCCATGATGCATCCAACTTCATGATCATAAAAGACTTTTACCCCCATTGGCGCTTGTTCGAACTTGTCTCGATTTGGATCCTCCTGATCCTCATGGAATGACTTAAACATACAGACATCAAACATCGAATGAACCTTGAGTTTTGTTGGCAACTCTAGTTTGTAGGCTACCTTCCTACCCTTTTCAAAACTCTAAAAGGTCCCTCATACCGTATGCACCTCATACGGCTTAGTATAGTCCAGTAAGAAAAGCACAAGCTCTTTATGATGGATTTGGTACCCTAAGTGGAGTATATTCGTTTGTATACTTGTATTTTTCAAACAAATAGGTTTAATAAAATTATTCATAAATTACATTAATACCATTTGTATATTGTCTTTAATGATTTTTGTAAAGCAAAATAGAAGAAAATATTAGCTCACTGACTATCTAATGTTTAACTAATACTAAGCGGTATTACGTGATCAAATTGTAATATGGAAAGACAACTTATATTAGTAGATGAACTTAAACATGTTCTTAGTCTAATTGAAAATGAGCAAATTGATTGAAAGACTAATATGTCGTCTATAAAGTCCAATTGGGGAGATGTTTTATCTTAAGCATTGGAGTGAATGACTCCTAGAAGATAGAGACATAGATGTGATTGACTAGACTGACAGCACATTAGATAGGACCCAAGTAGAATAGATCCTGAATTTGTTTGTGGATTTATTGACTTGTGACGTTTATAGTGTGGCATACCTTAAATCCTGAATGGATGATGGACTATGTATTGTGACTCGTATATTTTGATGTAAGTAAAAGCCTGAGTTCAAATAGATAAGGAACCGAAAGTTGGTGCATTTGGTATATGACTTTTACAGTATGTATCATCATTCACAATAGTGGAATTCATAAACCAAAAAATGGGTAAATGATATCCTCTCATTGGCAATACATGATAAATGAAAAGTAAATGTGGTCACAAGTCGTTTGTCGTTGTGATGAATGACTTAATTACTATTTAATAGTAATTGACTCTTCATGAAGGAAGATGTAATTGTTACTATGAGATAAAATAGGATCATATTAGTAGAATGGATTTATCTAAAAAATATTAAGGATATCCTGTAAAAGTAACACACTTATGACAAGGTCAATGAACGAGCATTGATCGAGTAACTTTTGTAATGGTATCTAATTGAGGAGAGCTCAGTCACGATACTATAGTAGAATGACTTCGTGACTAAATGAGTTTATAATTAATAGGTGAAAAGGTGGAACTTAATTATAAACCATTTGAGCCCTAATTACATATGTCCAATCAGTCCATCTACTAGCTCGTTGAAACCATAAATAAATTGCATATAGAACCAAATGAACAGAAATGGATAGATATGACGAAATTAGAGAAATGAGATAGATTCAAAAATGAATATGGTTTTTCATTAAGTGTGAAAATGACTTGAGAATTAATTTAAGGTTTTGAATTATTATTTAATTAATTGAAGTTTGAACATGGAATTAAATTAATTAGTCATTGTGAATCTATTGAATATGAAAATTAAATATATTTTATCATAGATTCTTTTATGGTAAAGTTACTATAACTTTAATGGACTTAGAAATGGGTTGAGAAAATTATTTAATTAGAAAATTAATTAATTAAAATTAATTTAATAACTAATATTTATTTTTGGAAATAGAAAATATATATTGAGTTGGATTAAATTATAAAGTGTAGGGTTAAAAGTTCAATAAGCACATATAATTGGACCCAATACATGAGAGGCCCAATACTACCCCCTCTCTCCTAGTTGATCTAGGAGACTAATTTTTCTATCAAATAAGTATTATTTGTATTCTACTAATTCAACCAGGATTCTCCTATCTCACCCTATAAATAGATAACATTGGTATGACTAAAATGACATAAGTTTTCAATATTGTTATTCTTCCTGAAACTAGTTAGAATTTATTTATAAGTATAAATTTTATTTTCTGAGAATAACAATTCTACTGGTTTCTATAAGAGAGAGAGTTCCACTGAAAGGAATAAAATTATTTTTGGTTGTGTTTGATTCAAAGTTGTCCGAGCTCACACTTGAAGCGATTCGTGATACAAGAATAGCGAAGAAGATTGTTCGGTTGAAAGCCAAGAACATCAAAGATTCGTCTCACTCAAAGCATAGATACTTTTTAGGAAAAATTTATTGCTATAAATATCACAAACCGGTTCAACTTTCAAATTTTCATTTTTTCACTGTGCAAGAAAATTATTTTCAAATCGGATTTTTTCCAACACTTTGGTCATTACTCGTTTCACTTGATCAAAGGCTTTCTGACACTGTTCATTCCAATCCCACATCTTACCATTCTTTAATAAATTTGTCAAGGGTGTGGTGATTATGGACAATTATCTTTCTATCTATCATATCCATCGGTTTATTCAATCCATCTTTCACTTTTAAATTTCGTTTAGTTATTTATTATTTTGAATATTTATTCTTAGTTCTTAAATTTCGTCTTTTAGTGTGTTCGTTTTTTTTTAATTTCTAAATTTGTTTATTTCTTCTTTTAGGTCAGATTCAAATATTTCTTTTTCGAGTCGAACAACTTGAACACGATCATTTTTCCACACCTACTTTATCATTTGGTATCAGATTTGGGTGTTTTAGGTGTTCTTTATGTTCTTATAAACTGATTTTCAGCAAATGGCCTCAAAACAATTTTTTTCTTTTTACTTAGAAAGTTTTTTGGAAAAAATATTTTTCAGTGGGTAAAAGTTTTCCAAACGATCTGAAATTTTGCATACTGATTTTTGGCACTCTCTTAGAAAATAAAAAAATATTTCCAATAAAAAAAGTGATCGAAAAAGTGCGAATGGAAACTAATAATGATAAACCTTGGGCAAAGCATAGATGTCATATTTGTAAAAAAATTCGTAAGGACATATTGTTTCTAATGTCGTTCAACCTTCTATTGTTCATGGACTTGTCAAGAAAGACATTGGTACAAAAAAACATAGCATCTTCTACGAGCTTAAATGACTTATGGCAGAACAAAGAGAACGAGCTAGCAAGTGCATGTAGTGTAATGCGAAGGATCACAAAGCCTTTGAATATCCAACATATTCATTTAAGAAAACATCCTTGCAAGCCGAGGAACATAAATATGACACAAAGCCTATTGAGGAGTCTTCGTCTACTGCTATCATTGACAATGATGATATAAATGAGCAAGAAACTTCGAGTGACACCGTTTGTAAAGACAGTAAGTGTGATTTTGTGCCTATTGTTGAGTCTAGATCTAGCATTGCACCTTGTTTCAAAGTTGATGTCGAAGAAGTTTATAGTAATAGTGGGAGTTATGATGATAGTAATAGTGCAAACTATGATGATAGTGATAGTGAACTTTGTGAACTGAAAAAAGTTGATAGTGAGATTGTTTCCTAGAGTGTATCAATCTGGATAGGTTAGACATCTATTCTCCTCATACAGAGTTATATTCTGATGAATTCAATGTTCAAAATTTTTGTGATGGGATGAATGGAAATAAGGATGATTTATGGAAAAAGATCGAGAGAAAAGAGACTTTGAGCGATAAAAGTCAATTTGATGATCGAACTTTGGTGAGTAAAAATTCCTATGAGGTAAAATTAGAGAGTTCAATTCACATTGAAAAAGAGAAAGAAAAGAAAGAAAGAACCTATCTGAAAAAGAGGAATGATTATGTTTTCACTAACCTTGACTTGAATTTGTCTATTGGACTTGTTTCATTCTTTTAGGAATTTTTTTATCCTTTACGAGGAGCTCTATTAAACCATTCCACCTATGATAAAGATTCTTTCTTATTCAACCAAAGACAAGATTCGAGGATGAATATTTTCAAGGAAAAGGGGAATGATACATGCACGGATGGGATGAAATTTATTAAATTCCCTTCACTAAAGCTGTTAATTTTCAAGTTTAGAAAATCAATCGACTTGTGACAACTTTTTGGATAGGATCTAGACATTTCTAGCTTTATATGTCTTCATAGAGTTCGAAGATCTATATTTTATCTTCGAAACGCACTTTGAATCACTCAATTTTGATTTCAAGAGCTCAAGTTATGATTGGTTTAGTGAAGAATGCGTGAGTAGGATTTTTGGATGAGATTATTATGGAAATTACGAGTTTCGGGCTTCTATTTCGAGTTTAAATCAAATTGAGTTAAGTTTTTAGGCTTAATTTTTATTATATATAAGTCCAAAATATTATTTATTAGGTTTTATTATTTTATTATTTATTTATTCCAAATTTTGGATATTGTTTAAGTATTTTTAGTTGTTTAGGAGTTTTTGTTTCTTAATCAAACAAAAAGTTTAGTTTAAAACTACTTCTGTTTAGATTAATTAGAGTTTCAGATACTTTAGAGTTTTACTTTTATGTACTTAGCTAGCCTATATAAAGACTTCTTCATTGTTCATTAAGAAAACAATTGTTTTTTTTATTAATAAAGTTTTCAATTCTACGAGTTAGTTTCTTAGTGTAAGATTTCTTTGTGCAAGATTTATTTCTTATGATTTTTAGAAGTAGCTTTTTCTTGATTTTCTTCAATGAGTCATGAGAATTTATTCTTCACCATTCAATTTGCCAAGAATTATTTTTGGAGGATTTACTAGAGTCATTAATTGAGTTTTTGGGATTTATATACAAATAATTATATTTATCTAACATGAAAACAACTTTATTTATCTGTTTGTTTTTTAAATAGGCACAATTAAATAATTGAATTAAAATTAAAGTTTCAAGTGAACAAATGTTAAAATTATTTTTTAATATTATATTACACATTAAATCAAAATTATCTATAATTTTAGATTTAATCGATTTTTAGTTTTTATTGTATGTAGAATGGCATGGTTCTAATGGTATGCAGTTAATATATGTTAATATACTGTTTGATCCTTAAGTTTGACTTTAATGTTTAATTTAATTTTTGAGTGTAATTTTTCTTAGTTATTGGAGCACATAGTTTAGGTACTAAAATGTATATTGAAATCAAATATAAGTATCAAATTGGCAAAAAAAAAAACTTAAAACCAAATTCATCAATTAAACTAAATTTAAGAAGGAAATAATATATTAAGTTGATAAGGTTATTTTAGGATTTTCAATTTGAAAAGACAAAAAAGAAAAGAGGAAAGGGAAAGGAAAAAGTTGGTTTTACCCCTGATTTCTTTTCCGTCAATTTTAATCTGCAAAACTAGAAGAAAGGAAATGTGTGAGTGGGGCCCTGTAGCCTTAATTTGACAACCACTATCACATTTATTTATTTATACCCCAAAAGTAAATCAACAAAATATTCTGATAAATTTGTACAAAATAAAAAACACCTTAATTATTAAGAATAAATATGATGATGAAGAAGAAGAAAACATCCCTTGCTGTAATTTTCAATGCCCTGGAATATATTTCAACTTCTAATTTCAGAAATTTGGGTACAATAGGCTGACAAACAAATTGCTGTTAATCAATTTCTTTCTTTTTAATTATTTTAAATACTTTTATGATGTGAAAATGGATATTTTATATTCACAATAATTTCAAAATTTTATGTAAAAATTCAATTTATTGATTTTATTACTTCAAATATTATTTTTTAAAAATTATTTACTTGAAATTTTATCATTAAAACAATAAATCCAAAAATTTAAAATTTAAAATAACAATTTAATATTTTACTATACCCGTATAGGACACTTGTCAACTTTCTAATTTTGTTTGTGGATTTTAAGAATCTATTGATAGTGTACTAAATATTTTCTCTTATTTTATAAGATTCATAAATACCCACTTAAAATATTAGATGAATTTGAGATAAGAATTTAAAAATAAAAATATTTTCGAAAAATAATTGGAATGAGTTGAACACTAAATCTAGTATTAAATCAAATCAATTTTATCTTATCTCCAAAACCAATGATTGATCTTGTATGACAATTTGATCATATGTATGTGTACATGTGAGTTATAATAATATAAAAACTATGAAAAATACCGTAGCATGGTAATGTGTAACAAAATAATAATTTTGGAATTTATTCCCTTTAGAATCGCCCTACTCTCTTTTTTTTTTCTTTACTCAAAATTAATTTAAAAGCTTGTACGTTGTCTACTTGTAAAATAATTGGTCCTTGTAAACGGAACATTGAGTATAAATAATAAGATTCGTTAATTCGACTCGACTCGATCGAATACTCATCCCTAGTTAAAGCACATTATCTTTCTATTTATGAGTTAGAGAGAGACAATGGGTAATTTTAAACATTTAAAAAAAATAAAAATAAAAGCTGAGACGGTGGAAGCACACAAATATGCACAAATAATGCTCTACCAAACCCACCTTACCTGTAAAATTTGGTCATGAGACATGCCTTACTACACTACCTGTTAAATTAAAAATTAAATTTAAACATAAGAATTGAATCGATTTTAAAATGAATTATTCAAAATAAGTTGAATCATGAAACCATGTCTTTCCGTTCATTAACAGCCACCCGTAATTAAATATTTAATCACATCCTTATTTATTATGTCATAATATTTTTCCTGCATTGAATTTAATTCATTAAATGCTATGCTAAAGTTGAATTCGACTCCTAATTTAGATTATTTTGATTTTCTTTTTATGACAAATAAATTTTTCTGTACAAGTGATTTTATTATATAATAAGTTAAAATATGTAATTATTTCCTATACTTTAATAAAATTTTAGATTTAATCTTTGTATTTAAAAATTAAGTTCTATTTTTTATTTATAAATCTAATCGTAAGTATTTCTGTCAAACTTTATTGTCTTGGAAGTTTGATTAAGCTATGTGATATATGATTAACAAAAAATGTTAAATTAAAAATTTTGGACAAAATTATTAATGACGATGATGATTAGATTAAAATTTTAAATTAAAAATAAAGGTGAATAAAATCTTAAATTTTATACAAATACAGCGACTAACAACCTAAATGATATTATGAAAAGCGTTGCTAATATTTTAATTTAAATGAAAAAATCGATGAAGAAGTTGGATGTGATAAAACGCATGGCTTTTAAGTGTATTTATGTTAACAATATTCTAATAGCGTAAATAAAAAAGAACTAAAATTTATTTTTCATGTCGATAACAGTTTGTAGTTAAAAAAAAACAATTTGTATAAAAATATGTTTATATTTAAATAGTTCGTTATGTTATTTTTATATTTATTAATTATAATATATTAAAATAAAGATAAGGGTATAAGGAAAAATAAAAATAAAAAATTGGTACCAAAAAGAATAAAAAAAAGTAGAATGATCTCTCAACAAAACCCTAGTTAAAACAAACAAGGAAAGAATTAAAAAAAGGAAAGAGAAATATTATTTGAGCGAGGGGGAAGTAGAAGGAAGGGGGGAAATGAAAGAGGAGAGAAAAGGTGATAAAATAATAATAAGGAAAAGAAAAGGGGGAAGGAAAATAATAAGAAAAGGGAAAGGAAGAGTATAGTTGAGGAAGAAAAGGAAATAATAAGAAAAGGGAACCTTCTCTGCACTTCTTCTTTTCCTCCTTTTTCATCCTATTTTGCCTCCTAATCTTCTCTCTTCTCTTTTACTTTTAATTTCTCTTTCAATCACTAAGCTTTCTTTCTTCTTTTTTTTTCCCTTTCCTTGCCCTGTTTTACTGCCAAATTTCATCTTCTAGTGTTTGAACTCTAGTTCTCTTTATGTTTGTTCTGAAAAACTAAAACCCATCATAAGTCACTGTGATTTTGGTGCTTGACTTGATCTATGGATGCATAAATCTGGGATTGGTTAAGCTCTGAACTTTCGTTTTTTTTTCATTTCGGGTCAATTTTCTGCGGGATTTTTGAATTTTAGGGTTTATGTTGTTGTTATTCGTGTTGTGAAATTTGTTGGGTTGTTGTGATTTTTTTATGTGTAAATATTGTTATTCTGTGATTTGTGATGTAGTGAAAAAGAAAAGTTGTGGGGAAGATCGATTTAAGTTTCTTCCTTGGAAACATTTTGGGATTCCTTGGAGTATTTTTATTCCATTTTCTTAAATTGACACCTTTGAGAAAAGAAAAGAAAAATTGAAGGGGTCAAAATAAATCAATTTTAAGCTCATAAAAAATACTTACCCTGAAAAGTAATTAAAACTCACCATTTTTATTGTGGGTTTTCTTATATTTTTAATATTTCCTTATTAAACTGCTGATTATTTTTTTTCTTAAATACTGATTTTTAGAAGAAGAAGGACTAGGAGAAAGAGCGTAGTTTCTTACTGTGAGTGGGTTGTTTGGGATTCTTCTGGGAGTACCTGATAGTTCACTATTAGATCTAATAGAAAAAGCTAGGTCTTGGATTTCATTGGGAGCTAGTGATCTTTCCGGTTTCACTGGTGAAGAATTTCTGATGCTAAAAAACGGTGTTTGCCAAAAAATGTGTTGCTCTGAATGTTATACGAAGTTTGCTGATGAATTCTCTCATAGATACCCCTGCCAAAGCTGTGGTCGGTGGTTATGTTCTAAATGTGTTGAAAGATATGAATCCCATGTTGTTGATGATGTATATCGATCAGATAATGCAAAAAGTAATGATTTTTCAAAGATGATGAGTGTTAAATGTTGCAAATTTTGCTGTGATGGGGTTAATGCAAGGCCTGAAAGTGGAGGAAGGAAGTATTCTGAGAAGGTGCATCCTTCTGAGTCTCCCCGGGAGAGCCCGGAACCACCATCTCCTTGTTCTATGAATAGTGAATCCATTAGAAGTGATCATCTTGCTCAACATCTTGAGGCACATGATTGTGGGTTTCCTCTGCCGGTGGTAGCTGGCAAGAGTATGACTTCAGTTAGTACTCATCCTTCTCCCATATCTACTCAGCAATCTGCCAGCAGGTATACTTTTGCTCAGATAACATAATTATGCTAAAAAATATTATTTATGCATATAGGAGACACCTCATTAACCTCCTAAAGTAGGTATTTTTGTTATCCTTATTTTGTCCCTTCGGGGACATCCGATAAAATTTACCCCCTGGTAGTGGATTTGTTGTTATTTGTGTATTTTGTTATTTATTCTTCTAACCCCCCGGCAATTAATGTATTTTTATCTGTGGGTTTCTTTGGTGTAGGAGTGATGAAGAAGATGCTGATGGTACTGGTAAGCAGTTTTATAGCCCTTCAGCTGAATACAGTCAAGATGTTTCGGATATAGATTCTTGTAGTATTAGTGCTAGACATGAGTTTAATAGTTGTAAATCTGTGGGATCAAGTCCTTCAGTTAGCCCCTCTAGGAACAGTTTTACTCCTTATAGAGATGGGCATTCTGTACAGCAGAGGCAAGAAGGGAGCCCAATGGCCCAATGTGTTGGTCCCTTTGGTCAAGAAAACATGGCTGTTTTAAGAAAGCCACCAGAGACAGTGATGGAACAAGAGAATACTGATGATTACTCAGATGATGCGTCTGTTGTGGGTAATCAATCTTCAAAGTTGCAAAAGCCATTAGATTTTGAGAACAATGGCTTAATATGGTATCCGCCACCTGCCGAGGATGAGAATGATGAGGCAGAGAGCAACTTCTTTACATATGATGATGAAGATGATGATGTTGGGGATTCTGGTGCAATGTTCTCATCAAGTAGTAGCTTTTCAAGTATGTTCCCAGCAAAGGAGAAACAAGAGGGAAACAAAGAACCTATTAGAGCTGTAATACAGGGACACTTTAGGGCTCTTGTGTCACAACTTTTACTGGGTGAAGGTATCGAAGTTGAGGATAATGCCGGAGGATGGCTTGACATTGTGACAGCAGTAGCATGGCAAGCTGCGAATTTTGTGAAACCAGATACTAGCAGAGGAGGCAGTATGGATCCTGGGGATTATGTGAAGGTCAAGTGTATAGCATCAGGAACACCCAGTGAGAGGTGGGGGCTGCTTTAACTTTCTTCTGTTATTCAATAGTTCAAATGTTCTGTTGTTTGTCCCTTTTTGTCTCTTATTATATGGGTTCTTAACTTGTGAATTCCATCATTCTTGCAGCACCCTTGTCAAGGGAGTGGTCTGTACGAAAAATGTAAAGCACAAGCGTATGACCTCACAATACAAAAATCCTAGATTACTTCTTTTAGGAGGAGCCCTTGAATTTCTAAAAGTTCCAAACCAGCTGGCTTCTTTTAGTACATTACTTCAACAGGTTCATTAAAAATTTTTATCCTCTTTATGCCAGTCAATAGAAGTTTTTTACGTGATCAAAGCAATTGCATATATGTGTTCTGAATGTTTGCATTTGGACAGGAAAATGATCACCTCAAGATGATCATTGCAAAGATCGAGGCCCTACGGCCCAATGTTCTGCTGGTAGAAAAGAGTGCGTCTTCATATGCCCAAGAGTATCTACTTACTAAGGAAATTTCATTAGTGCTCAATGTGAAAAGGCCATTACTTGAGCGTATAGCAAGGTGCACTGGAGCTCTTGTTTGTCCATCTATTGATGATTTATATACTACACGATTGGGGCACTGTGAACTGTTCCGGTTGGAGAAAGTATCTGAAGAACATGAGATGGCCAATCAGTTTAACAAGAAACCATCAAAAACACTGATGTTCTTTGAAGGTTGTCCCAGGCGTTTATGTTGCACGGTAATTTTTTCTTTTTATGCATGTGATTCATTTGTTTTGTCATCTGAATTGTGGTTTTTGAACCAAGCTTCCATATTCTTCTGTAGGTTTGATAGGGTGTCTACATGTTTAAGTTATGATCATTTTGATGCTTTAGTTCCTTCCAGTCCTAAAACTCCACTGCATTTCCATTGTTTTGATTAGTTTTTCTTCTGCTTCTCTATGTGGCACAAGCATTTCTAGTTGTTGCCTTTCCAACTTTCTTCATTTTAGATTCTGTTCCCTTTCTATGGCAACAATAGTATTGGTCCGATGGCCCATTTTTTTCTTTCTTCTAATGATTGATTTTATACTTTTCCCTCCATTTATGAGCATGCGTGTAATTGGGTGATATTTATACATGGGTTTTTGTGCCACATTTCACTATAACTCTTCTTGTTATATATTCAGTGCTGAAATTGTAAAAGGAAAGTAGTGTAGAAAGATTGTAAGTAATCTAGTTACTTTTCCTCTGATCAGTATTGGCTGTTGACGGTTGTAATTGGTTTGTTTATGTGAATGGTGAAATATCATGGAGCAAGCAAATATATAGACGTTTTCTTGTATGATAAGATAAATGTTAAAATTTCTTATGAGAATGTAATGTATTCATTGATCTGTATTTTAATGAAATATACGTGATCTTCTTGCCTTGTTTCTCTTTATAGGTACTGCTGAGGGGCAGATGTCGTGAAGAACTAAAGAAGGTTAAACATGTTGTCCAGTATGCTATTTTTGCTGCCTATCACTTATCTCTTGAGACTTCCTTCCTTGCTGATGAAGGTGCTACTCTGCCTAAGATGAAAGTAAAGCATTCGATTTCCATGCCAGAGAAAATTCAGGCTGACAGTACTGTTTCAGTTGTTGCTAATTCCTATCCTCCATCCAGTTTCGATGCAATAGTCAATGCTTCTGCTCAGAATGATATATCTCCTTGTCTTGATCCAGCGCAAGGAGGAATGGGATCATTGTCTGAGCAGTGCGATCAAAGTCATCTTTTTCCTTCTTCTGGTGGTTCTATTCTTGATGTATACAATGATGATTGGTCTCCTATTGCGTGTTTGGACACGTATTCTTCGGAAGATTTCAAGGATTCAAAGCTGTCCAGTATGTTGCCTGATATTAGAGATTTTCCACGATCTGAATTGCAAGAAACCATGACAGAAGAGGAGACTCGTCTTGGTGAGATTCATGAATTGGTAAAACCTGAAAAGATTGATGAAGATGAGAATTCCAGTGAATACTTTTCAGCCACTGATACACACCAGAGTATATTGGTTTCATTTTCAAGCCGGTGTGTGCTGAAAGGAACTGTATGCGAACGTGCGAGGCTCTTGCGAATAAAGTTTTACGGTTCTTTTGATAAACCACTGGGAAGATATCTTCATGATGATCTGTTTGATCAAGTAAGTCAATCCGATTTTGCTTCATCCGAAATTACTGGTTCTATGTTTCACTTATTTAATTTAATTGTTCTTTGCAGGCATCATGTTGCAGGTCATGTAATGAACCAGCTGAAGCCCATGTAATATGTTATACCCACCAACAAGGAAATCTCACAATCAATGTAAGACGTCTTTCCTCTCTTAAGTTGCCTGGTGAACGAGATGGGAAGATATGGATGTGGCACCGGTGCCTAAAGTGCGTTCATATAAATGGGGTTCCTCCAGCAACTCATAGAGTAGTTATGTCTGATGCTGCATGGGGACTTTCTTTTGGAAAGTTTTTGGAGCTTAGTTTTTCAAATCATGCGACTGCTAATCGTGTTGCAACATGTGGTCATTCATTGCAGAGGGACTGCCTTAGGTTCTATGGGTAAATTTTGAAAAACTTTGAATATTTAACCATTTTTTACTGTTAAGTATGATGTTGGTAGTTATGAGGAGTATCTTTTCCTAGATTTGGCAACATGGTTGCATTCTTCCGCTATTCTCCAATCGATATTCTATCGGTACATTTGCCCCCATCAACACTTGAATTTAGTGGAAACATTCAGCAGGAATGGACTAGAAAAGAGGCAGCCGAGGTTTGTTATGTATTTTCCCTCTTGTTCTTATACCTTTGGAATCAGCTGATTATGAAATGACTGACTATTCTTTCTCCTGTAGCTAATGGTCAAAATGGAAATGTCATATGTGGAGGTATCTGATGTACTCGACAGCATTGAACAGAAGAGTAATTCTGCTGGCTGTCAATCATCAAATGCTAGTGATTTATCAGATCACATCGTGGAATTGAGAGAACAGATTCAAAAGGAGAGAGATGATTACAATGTAAGAACAACCACATACTAGTTACCCATGTGACCCTGAATATTACTTTGTAGCATGTATTTGATATTTTTTATGTATTTTATCTTTGGTCAGTGCTGTTGAAAGGTGAATTTTACCATTTGTTGACCTCTTTTTTCTGGTTTAGGGTTTGCTACAACCAGTTGTTATGGAATCTTCACAACTGGGTCCAACAGCTGTAGACATCCTAGAGCTGAATCGCTTAAGGCGTTCACTTCTAATTAGTTTGTATGTTTGGGATCAGCAACTTCATTCATTGGAGTCCCATATTAAGAAAGGTTCTGCTGTCAAAGTTAAAGCAGATCATTCCAATGATGGTAAACTTGGTGTTTGCGAGCAAAATGTCTACAGATCCCCAGATTCACAGGAGCCTCCTAAGAATGACATACAGTCAGAGAATAACAATATTCTATCAAACTTGGAATCTGTTGTGCCAAAAGAATCTGACTTGGTGTCGTATAATAAGATAGACGAGGATGTGCAGTCAGATGGAAACATCACGTCTCCTGCATCTGCTTTATCTGAACGAATAGATTCTGCTTGGACAGGTACTGATCTACTTACCTTGAAAGTTCAAACCACAGAAGCATTTCAAGAAGATGAGCTCCCAGCTGGTTTGATCAGGCAAATGAATAAAATCAGCGATCTTCGTTTGAGGAATGTAGCATCTCCAAGGAGGCTTCACTCTTTTGATTCTGCATTGAGATTCCAAGAAAGAATTAAAAAAGGATTGCACCCCTCTTCAAGTCCTTTGTCAGTGCTTAGATCTTTCCATGCTTCTGGAGATTACAGAAGTATGGTTCGAGATCCTGTTTCTAATGTAACAGGGACTTACTCTCATGCATTGCCACTAGAGGCACAAAAGTTGAATTTGTTACTCAGTTCCACACCCACTATGATCACCTCTGCATCTCATGTGGCTGAAGGGACTCGGCTGCTTCTTTCGCAGAGGGGTCATAGTGATATTGTTATTGCTGTTTATGACAATGATCCTGCAAGTATAATATCATATGCTCTTAGTTCCAAAGAGTATGATGAGTGGGTTACTGGTAAATCCAGTGAAATTGGAGGAGGCTGGAGTGTTAGTGAAAAGAGCAAAGAAGATTCTGCTGCTTCCAGCTTTTCGCCTTGGCAGTCATTTGGCTCTCTTGACCTGGATTATATACGGTATGGAAGTTTTAGCTCTGAAGATGCCTCATCATCTGTGGGTTCCACATTTGCTGATACAAAAAGGTCTCCACATTTAACAGTTTCTTTTGGAGATGATTCTGCTGCTGCTGGTGGCAAAGTGAAGTTTTCAGTGACTTGTTATTTTGCAAAACAATTTGATTCTCTTAGAAGAAAATGTTGCCCCAGTGAAGTGGATTTTCTGCGTTCCTTGAGCCGCTGTAAGAAATGGAGCGCACAAGGGGGAAAGAGCAACGTGTATTTTGCCAAAACATTTGATGAGAGATTCATTATAAAACAAGTCCAAAAGACGGAGTTAGAATCATTTGATGAATTTGCTCTGGAATACTTCAAGTATTTGACAGATTCTGTTAGTTCAGGAAGCCCTACTTGCCTTGTGAAAATTCTTGGCATTTATCAGGTTTGTCCTCACACTTTACCTTTTAAAAGCACAGTTTTTGGGCATCTAGTTGAGTTGTGGAGGGTCATATATATAGAGCCTTGTTATAATTCTTTGTGGTTTTCTTGTTGACAGGTCTCTGTAAAACACCTGAAAGGTGGCAAAGAAACAAAAATGGATCTTATAGTGATGGAGAACCTCTTTTTCAGGAGAAGTATCTCAACAGTTTATGATCTTAAGGGTTCCATAAGATCACGATACAATCCGGATACATCAGGGACAAACAAAGTACTGTTAGATATGAATCTGTTGGAAACGCTGCGAACAGAGCCTATTTTTCTCGGAAGCAAGGCAAAGAGAAACCTCGAGAGAGCTATTTGGAATGATACATCTTTTCTGGCAGTAAGTTGCTTTTTCCCATGAGAACTTGTCAAAAATTGTTTGTAGTCTTTCAAAGTCTTACTGGTATGCTGGAGTAATAACAAGATTTGAATGTGACACTGTATCTAAAATATTCGCAGTTTTCAGCAAGTTCTTCCACTGATTTAAGATTATTAAGTAATAAACATTTGCTGTGTATTTTCAGTCGGTCGATGTCATGGACTATTCATTACTCGTTGGGGTGGATGAGGAGCGCAAAGAGCTGGTTTTGGGAATTATCGATTTCATGAGACAATATACTTGGGACAAGCACTTGGAGACATGGGTTAAGGCATCAGGGATACTAGGTGGCCCGAAGAATGCATCCCCAACAATAATTTCTCCGAAACAGTACAAGAAAAGGTTCCGAAAGGCGATGACTACATATTTTCTAACCATACCTGATCAATGGAGTTCATGACCTGTTTCATCATTGATTCATTGGTTCATTAATAACGGCATAAGAAACTGTAATTGCCTGCTAAATTTGAAGCGAGCTCGCTCTCCCTCTTCCCTTCGGGTATTCTTCTATTCGATCCTTGTGTTTTTCTGTCAACAAATTCTTTTGGTTGTGGTTAGTAAATAGGCCTACAACTAAAAAATGTACACTATGGGGAGAGAGGGGGGGAAATTGTTTTCTTTTTGAGGACTCCTTTTAATGACCTCTGAAGCAAGGGAAGAATTTAGGGCTCTGCGTGTATATTTTGTTGTGCATGTGCCAAAGTACTGTTTTTTTTAATTTTTTCCTCCTTAACATTAATTACTTAGGAGTTATGGACTCTGTGGGAAACAGCATGCGAACAAAACTTTTGTACCCAAAGTTGTAAATTTGTAAGCAGTGGTTGAGATGGAAAGGCTATTTAATTTTCCGTATAAAAATAGGTTCTGAAATGGGCATCTCAAGTCTTAGAACTTGTACTGTTGTTATTAGTGTCCCTTATAGAGGCAGAATTTAAATTTCTTAATAAGCACTTCAATTTGAACCACTAATACATTACCAAGTCTTCAGCTGATATCAGTTTTTGAGTTGGAAAGAATTTAAAATTGAAAATGAATCTTATTATTCTAAAAATAATTGAAAGTGGATCTGAAATATTTTTCTTTTTAAAGAAATCTTTAATTAGCTCAATTTAAAAGTAATGGAAATTAAGGCTGGTTTGATTTTCCAAAATGATTTATTTTTTAAAAATTTAATATTTATTTTATAATAAGAAAATATTTTGTAATAATCAATGTTAATAAATAATGCTTAATTAAAATTTGGTTTAAATTATATATATATTACATATATGAGACCACATAGGATAAATGAAGATAAGCATTATTTAACAAATACTCATATTTATATAATTAAAATATTCATATTTTTATACTAGGTTAAAATATGTCATAAGTCTTTGTACTCTTCAGTAAATTTGAAATTTAGTCCATTTATTTTTATTTTGGGTTAGTCCTACTTTTTAGATATTATAATTCGTGTTCAAATTGTTAGCATTATTAAAAGTATTCCATCAAATTCATGTTCATTATAACGTCATTTTTAGTTACATGAATACCAAGTATTTTTATTTGAAACTGTGACATCAACAAAATTGGCAAAGAAATGTAACAATGTTAACAATTGAACTTGATTTTCAAATTTGAAAAATGGAGAGACTAAATTCTTGAAAATAAAAGTACAATGATTAAATTCTAAATTTGTGAAGAGGTACATAAACTTATGACATATTTTATCTTTATACTACAAAACGTTAATTATTAATATATATAATTGTAATAATTATTTATTATTAAAATATTAATATTAAATATTTCTTAATAATATATGAAGAATATTATTTAAAATTATTATTTTATAATTTATTATTAAAATAAAATTTGAAATATTAAATAATTTATTAAATGATTAGATATAGATAACTAAATATGTATGTTTAATAATATTAAAATGATAATATTTTATATTAATATTTCATTAATTTTAACTAATTTAAAATAAAATATATTATTAATATAATAATATTAAGCTTGACTTAAATTAATTTTATATAAAAATAAAATCATTCATAAAGAGCTCTCTTTTGAAAAATGATTTACGCTTTGTAAGAAGGCAAATTATTTTACAAAAAAAGTTTATTTTCGATTAATCTATAAATTATTTTTCATTAACCAAACTATTTTTCATGAAATAAATACAAAAAATATTATTCAAAAATGATTTTCAGAGAAACAAATAGAGCGTAGACTCAAAGTCACTCAACTTGCTTTTTGTCGCCTCTGCTTTGTTGTCTTTTGTTGCAAGTAGAATCTGAAATGAGGGAAGGGTAGGTGAAGTTTCTAATTTAAGGATTTTATCTTTCTTTATTTTCTTTTTGCAATCCAAGTTTAATTATTAATGGAGGAGCTATTTATGCATTGAAAGTTGAAGGACATTTTGTTACTACTTTTTTAATAAATAATACAAAAGCATTTCCAACAATTAACTTATTTTAAAGAAATAATATGGGAGATAAAATAGCACAAGAAATGGATTAATACAAATAAATAATTATAAAAAATCACACCACCATCACCAAGTGTTTTTCTTTGACCAGTTATTGGTTAAATTATGTTGTTAGTATAGGATTTGAGATTTATTTCTTACACTTTAAAACTTAAAAATTAAATTTTCTATCTTTTCAATTTTAAAATCCTAGTCTAATTGTTATTGTTGTTAGTAGTTTCCATCAAAATTTGTCCACTTAACATGTTTATTGTCTATCAATCGTATGCTACTTATGAGAACAACCTAATTCATGTGTCACGTTGACAAATTTTGACAAAAAGACTAACAATGTTAATTATTGAGTGGTGTTTCTAAATTAAAAAGTAAGATTTAATTTTAACCTTTTAAATACATGGGTTAGATCTCAATTTTTATCAAAGTAGAAAAGCTATCAGATATTTTAACCAACTTAATTGTCCAAACTACAACTAACATCATATATGTATTCTTTATATTCTATTTTACTATAGTTGTAAACTATTAATCAAGGTGTCACGCCTCAAAATATAGGAGGTTAATTGAAATAATTAACCAAGTAATGACTTAGGCTTGGTGGTTAAGTAGTTAGTGTTCTCTTAAGAAATTCAAATTTTAAGCCACACTCTTCCCATTTTCTTTTCTTTCCTTTAGCAACCAAGGAACAAAATCATATTAGGATATCTAATAGTTTTGGCAAAAACATAACAAGTATGAGCAACATCCCAAATGGTTAAACATCTATTTTCCCCATATTACCTAGGTTTGAATCACGTCATTCTCCTTACTATTTCTTTTATTTTCAATAGAATGAATTAATTGCTCAAACAACCCCTAAAGTTTGAAAACCCTAGATATTTAGTCTCTTTTCCAAATCATAATAGAACTATAATTTCCCTTTCCCAATTAAACTAAAAGTTTTGCTTCCTTTTCCCTTTCTTTTCCATCTTCTTCTTTGTAAATATTTTTCTCCCATTGCTAAAATTTTCTTTCTTTATGTAACCTGAATCAAAGTCCATCCCCAATATTAACTCATTTTCTTGACGGAATCAAAATCGTCGTTAAAAACATTCCCAATCCTCGCCAAGAATCTGTAAGTTCAATTCAAACCTAATTAATCCTGAATTCTTTTAGTAATTACATCTAGTGTTAATCGTTCATCCAAATTAATAAATCCTCTACAAATCTTGCCAAAAATCTTGATTTTTCTTGAAATCCGTTATTAATTCTCGCGTAATTTTTGGTTGAAAGACTCGTTGTAGGTATCCCGGATCAGATTTAGACGTGAGGATTATCGTTCAGTCTCCCAATAACAGATGTGCATTCTTTTACAAGTGAATTGAGACAAAACCATGCCTAGGATAGTGCCACACAATCTGCCATACGGATGTGTGGGCCACTCGTGTGGAGTATACGATCCCTTCACATGACCATGTCCACTCTGAAACCCTATGAGTTTGATTCACACACAACCTAAACCTCTCCCCACGGCTAGCCACACGGTCGTGTCTCCCCTGCACAATGATTTTACAAATTCCATACAACCTCAGTCTGTTACACGGCTTGGCCACATGGTCATGTACCCCTTCCACACGGCCTAGGCTTCCCACACAGTCCGGTCACACACGATCGTGTGTCCTTTGATTCTTAGATTTGATAATTTTGCCCAGAAAAAAGAAATTATCTATAAATCTAAGAAAAGAAATAACATGCAGAAAATAATGACAAAGGAAAACCTAATCTTTAAACTCAACCAAATCTAAGCATGGGTGATTAGTTCGCTTCAATGATTATAACTAATTCCTCTTTCGGGTTTCTACTCAATCAACTAGTCGTTACCCTAGCAGGATCTTTTGATCTTTCACTAAACTAATGAGTCGAACATAACTACTTATCTCTCGACCACATAGTCCAAACCAGATTGGGGTAAGGGGTTCACGAATAGGCAATACCCATTTTGGGTTAATTCCCACCTAGATGACTTTCTAGGGTTGTCAGACCTAGGGTTTAAGTTCTTCCTATTCCAAACAACTGATCCACTAAGAAACCCTACATAGAAATTAATTAATCATCCTTCCACTCACTAATCCCCTATAAGAGGATTAGTTCCTCATGGATTTTATAAACATAATAAACTTGCTAAAATAAATAAACATTAAGAACAAATCAAGAATAAGAGTTTAAAGATAAATCTTGATTGTATTCAATAGATGAAGTGCAAAATCCACAAATCAGCTTCGCCAATGAACATGAATGAAAATAACTAAAGAGAAAACCTAAATCTAAAAAGAATTGAAAACTAAAAACTAAATTACAAAAAAAGTTCTAAATTATGAAAAGTTGTCCTTTTTCAAGTGTCTAAAGAGTCTATTTATAGATTTAGGGTTGACCATCATCCTTAGCCTTAGGTCGGCTGACTTTTTCTATAAAAATACATTGTGCAGACCAAAATGCCCTCAGCTCATAATTCTTTCCCGTACAGAGCCAGTGTCGCAACATCTAGTGCCTGTGTCGTGACATCAAAAGTATTTTGCTTGGCTTCGAGTTCAACTTCAAGGGTGTGTTACGAATTCTTTTGGTTGTGTCTCGACACCAAAGGAAGTCTTGGAATTCCTGTATTCTACTCCCTATGTTGTGACGTTAGACTCCTGTGTTGCAACATGGCGACCAACCTCGAGCTATTATGCCTTTGAATGGTGTCCTACACTCTCACTAAGTACGTTAGCCCTCCTTTAGGCTTTATTCTACCCCTAAGGTCATAAAATGACTCAAATTACACTTTTTATTAAATTAAAACTAAATTGGAAAAACTACTTAAAACATAACAAAATTGTTCGTATTCAAGCTCTGTAAGTATGGAAACTAGTTTAATCTACTACAACAAATTACGACAGATCAAATCCAAAATTGGGTTTCGAACCTTCATATTAGAAAAGAAAAATTTGTGAGGGTCATCAACAAGCTCAAAACTGGGTACGACTTTCCCACCTTCTGGTCTCTATCCCGAGAAGATGTTTGTGCACAAAATCAGCCTGTTGACACAGAGGTTGCATGGGTTTAAACAGTTAAGAGTGGGGCGTGTACTAGAACTGGGAGAGATTATTACTGTTAGACATGTCGTCAAATATTGTTTGTAAGGATTAAACCCCAATGGTCACTAAGCTAATGAACTTCTATTGTAGATGAATTCTCAGAACGTCTTTACCGCTGAAGGGGTCTGGCCCCATAACTCCAATGAAGATCTGGCATGAATTCTAGTAGGGAGGATGAAAGAACCTTATTTCTTTTTATATGACACTAGTGAGATTTACCCACGCCACTAGAATATTATAAGTCATGGTACATTTTCTACTTCTCTCAGTCGGGATAACTCTCCTATTGATGGTGTAGAGTCTTCTTCAAATTCTTATACCACTATGCTCGTTCCAGCTAACAATATGGATGTCTTAGCTGTTTTAGATGAGGCTCGTGCAAACGAAGGTGCTATTGTTGCTCCACTGAGAAAAATGACGGTTAAGAAAACTCAAAAGAGACCAAGGGTGGAGGGGAGCACCCAAGATATTGAGGACAGTGATCGCTCATAGCTAGGACTATGTAGACTTAGAAAATGGTCTTTTCATCCGAGAGTTAACATTTCTCTGTTTGCAGTTGGCAGGTTCTACCTTGATTTGTTGAACACGAGGTCTATTAGTAATAGAGAATTGTTCTTTGATATCCTCCCATAAATTCTTTGCAATATCCATATAAGTTATAGTAGATCGCAGGGTTGGCTCGATTGTGTTAAGTATTCATGAAACCAACATAGAATTTACAGTCTACTAATCCTCCATTTTAGAGGAATCATCATTAGGTTGTTCAATCATTCCATCAATAAATCCAAATTTCTTCTTGGCCCTTAACGCAATTCACATCGCTTGAGCCTATTCATCATATTTGTCTCATTCCAATTGCACCCGAGTAATTATATTACCAGGATTATTGCTCAAAGTCAACACGTAGGTGGAAACATGTTTTTTTCCCTCGCTATTCATGACTATTTTTTCTCTGGCTTTTGATATATTCATTGATTTCTTTCCTAATAGTCACTTATCAATGGAAAGAGAAGATCCATTGTTCAATATCATTTTGAAGCCAGAGTTACATCTAGAAATCGAAGAAAGGTAAACCCTCCATTGCTAACATCAAGAAAGTGAGAATTCTTTACCTATATGTTATCTTAATCAATCTTTGAACTAACTTCTCTTTTCCTTTTTGACCTAGTAATAGGCCCAAGATAACCCTTCATTGCTAGCTTGCCTTTGTTCTTTGTAATACTTTGAACATTTCAACAAGGATATATTTCACATGATTAGTCCAAAAATTAGTTTAAGGTATTAAACATACCTTTCTTCATTAGGACAAAAAATTAGTTTAAGATTGACTAGGGTTATATCTAAGTAAAGAATTCTCACTTTCTTGATGTTGTAGTTAGAAAACACTAAAGAAAATTTCTAAAGAGAAATATCAATCATAATCATTTTGTGAAATATATGCTGGTAGAAGATTTAGATGCCATAACGCCACCCAAATCGACGTCTTTAGTGTTGTAAACAATATCATATTGATCGTTGCGACAAAAATGACATCAACAACCTTCCACCAGTAAGACAAGGTCAAGGATGGCTGAAGAAGCCTGAGGTAGGGCAAATGGTGGATACGAAGCTACATGTAGTGGCGTCCCCAAAGTGAAGACCATACCAAAATCGGGGAGTGGTAACGGAGCCTCCATCAGAGCTAGTGGCAAAATGGGAGAGTGTTGTGGCAAAGGTAGTGCCAACGATGGATACTGTGGTGAAAGTCTTTTGTGTTCACTCTAAGCCATATTATTCACTATCATGGGGAACAAAATTTTAGTATTCTTCAAGTACTAGTGGATTTTTAATTGAAGGAAAAGAGTGTTAGAAAATGCTCATTTAGTGGAACATTAAACTTAAGTGAAGTTGAAGAAATTTGAACAAAAGAAAGTGAAGATAAAGAAAATAGGGTTTGGTAGTAATTACCTGCATACTCTTTTGGTTATTGGTATTGAATGTGATAGTGGTTAAGGGTGAATATTTCATTGATTCAGTTATTATATATCAAGAATTGAATAAATTAATTAATTCATCAAAACTAATTTAAACCGAATCGATTTTGAATCAAAACTGAATAAATCAAACTGAAAATTTCGGTCCAATTGTGTTGATTTTTTATTTTTTATGATTTATTTATTTATAAAAGAAAATAAAAGCTACCATTTAAATGATTTTAGAATTTTATTTGATTCTAACAATTTTTTAGATTATTATATTTCTAATTAACAAATAAAAAGTAAAATAGTAGTATAAAATAAAATAATATGCTAATAGATTTATATAAGTAATAAATAGTGGAGGTACTCTCATAGTGTTGGAAGAATTGTAGGAAATATTGTTGAGACTTTGGATAGTGATCCATGACTAGCACTTCTATTCTAATGTTTTTTATTTGATTTGTAAGTTCTATTGTGAACATAGGCATGCGCCTCATTTTTCATGAAAAAGATAGTGTCCTTGTTTGGCAATTAGTTGATAGCTAATTGTAGTGGTTGATTTGATCAACTGATGCTATTAACAATTTATTTTTAAGTGTTTGGTAAAATTTAGCTAATAGCTGAAAGTTGATATATGTAAAATGATAAATAAAGGCATGACACATTTTATTGTTAAGTATATATTTGTTTATAATACTTTTGTCTTTATTAGGTGAAATTATTGAAATAAAACACTATTACCAAGGAATTAAAACATCCATTATGGAAATTAATTAGTTAATATTTTTGAAAATTTAAATAAACAAATTTCTTAAGTTCTTTATTTGCAAATATTAACATTGTGGAAATTGATAAATATTAATAGTGTATGCATATAATTGTAAACTATATTCTTAGTGATAATTATGTCATGTTCTTAATATGTAAATTAGTGATAATTATGTCACACTCTGAATAAATTTGTCAAGTAGCATATTTCAATTAATATAAAGTTGCATAATGTAACACCCCTATTCCATATCCGTTGCCAGAACAGGGTTATGGAGCATTACCGAACTTTACGGATTAATTACGAACATTTTATAATCTTTAATACGTATATCATATCTCATTCATATTATAGTCATATGGTCCTTTATATGGACCCTTGAAGCCCAAAATAGGCGTTAGAAGTAAATCGAAACTCGACTAGAGACTTTGAGAATTTTTCGCAAAATGTCAAATATTTTCTTAAAAACAGGGGGCATATGCCCGTGTGACTCACACGGCCAGGGGACACGCCCGTTTCTTAGGCCGTATGGGCACTCGATGTGAGACACACGGTCGTGTCCCAGCCCGTGTTCCTACCCATGTAACTCTCTGACTTGTGCCACACGGCCGACTACACGTCAATGTGCAAAGTGTAGGGGCCACATGGCTAAGCCACACGCCTGTGTGCTAGGCCGTGTGCAAAAACCTGGGCATTCTGTTTTGAAATTTCAAAGTGTAAGGGACACACGGCCAGACCACATGCCCATGTACCAGGCCGTGTGTCACACATGGTTGAGACACACGCCCGTGTGTCTGCCCGTCTGGACGAAAATAGACCATTTTAAGGCCACTTTTCTCACCCTTTTAAGATATCAACCTGCATACAACACTCTCATATACCAATATCTCAACCAAACAATTAAAACAAACCAAAACACATTCTCAATATGTCATAACATCACCAACACTTCGTTTACTTATACTTACCTATTTAACTCCATACATAAATTTATCAAGTACTATTACTATCTACTTACCATTAAACATTTAAGATTCATAACTATATTTCAATCTATTTCATTTGTTAAACCAACCCTATAAATGCCATATAAACCAAAATTTACATTGTAAAAACTACTAGATTAATCTGGATAGTGTGGCTTGATGTGTTGATCCGATCCTCCAACCTCACACTATCTACAAAGAATATTAAACAACACGAGTAAGCTTAATGAAGCTTAGTAAGTTCATAGGCCTTAAATATAAATCTTACCGAACATACTAAATAATTTATTTAGATTAAGCATTTCACAACATTTCTTGCGAACCACAACTTCGATTGATGAATTCACATAATTAAGCTCAATATCAATAACTATTTAATTTCTTTCACATTGATCCATGTAATACTTACCAATCCTTGCCAAATTAGAGAACGTCTTACAGATTTGAATACATCTTTTTCTTGATGCCATAGTCCAACTATGGTCTTACACAATTGCCATGGCCATGCCATGGTCTTACACTCATAATGCCATAGTTATGGTCTTATTATCAAGATGCCATAGCCCAACTATGGTCTTACACGTATACATTTACTGCCATGGTCCAACCATGGTCTTACGTTCAAGGTGCCATAACCCAGTTATGGTCTTTTCATTAAAAATACCATAGCCCAAATATGGTCTTACATTCAAACATTTCCATGGTCCAACCATGGTCTTATCTGTCAATTCATCTTGTGTCACGGAACGATCGTACTCAATCCTGCGTTCCACTTAATTTGAACTTTTCAATTCAATTTTCATATATTTACAATAATCATATTTCAATAAAAAAACTTGAAATAATACATTATATAATTCCTAAATTAACAATTAATCATGAAAGTTCAACCATATGAACTTACTTGGACCAATTTGTAGAATTTGTTGCAATTCAGGGCTATTTAGCTAATTTCCCTTTTTTAACGATTTTCTTTGGGTTCTTGATATATTATATAAAATTATTCATTCATTAGCATTTAATTCAATTCTAATTCACTTCACAATTTATACCCTTCAATTTTGGAATTACACATTTACCCCAACTTTTATAGTTTTTACAATTTAGTCCCTTATAAATTTTCCCACCAAATAAGCTAATTTTTCTCAATTAACAGTTTATCTAAATGTTCTAAGCTATTACATAACTTTTTATAAAAAATTTAATACTAAACCCTAAGATTCAATCTTTTCATAATTTGGTCCTAATAATCAATTTCTCTGAAATCACTTGATAAAGTCACCATATAATAAAATTAAAGCTTCAAATCCATATTAGTTCATCATAAAATTCCAGCACTCATCAATGGTAACTTTCAAAATCACCCATGAAATAAAAAACTAATGAATTAAATAGTTGGACCTAATTGTAAAAGTCTCAAAAACAAAAAAAAATCAAAAAAAGAGCAAGAATTGAACTCACATGTAGTAAAATATGAAAAACCAGCTTTTGGAGGACCTCCTATGGCTATTTTTGGCAAAATATTGAAGAAGAAATGTCTAGATTCAATTTGGTCACTTATTTTTATTTTTACTTTAATTTCCCAAATGACCATTTTGCCCTTAATTCATAAAATTTCAAGATTTTTTTTTCTCTGCACAAACTGTTTTAGCCTTCTAAAAATATGTAATTGCCTTTTTTGTCCTCCATTACTTACCACTTAAGCTATTTAATCATTTTAACAAGTTTTGCACCTTTTTCAATTTAAAACGTTAAAATTTTCTAACAAAATTTTAATACTAACTCCATGACACTCGTATTCATATACTAAGTTGGTCTAGAATTTTAATACTAACTCAATGACACTCTGTATTCATATACTAAGTTGGTTTTAAATTTCAAAATAAATAAATAGAATAAAATGATTAATTTTAATTAATAAATCTTATACCCACGCTCATATCTAAACCCAAATACCAAATAAGTAATATTCCATACAAAACCCAAACCAACTAGACAAAAATATAAATCTAATTATTCAAATAGTGAATTCAAAAATTTAAATTACAAACCATAAATTACAATTAAATTAACCAATGCTTTTCAAAAAGTATCGAACTGTTTGGTAAACATAATTTTGAGCATTTTTTAGTTGATTTGAGCACAAATGAAAGATTGGGTAGTAAAACCCCTAATTGTAGTGTTTGGTGAATAAAGGTTTGCAAAAGCTTACTAAGCTAAAACCTCCAAAACAGAAAACGATGGGATGACCAACTTTTTTCAACAATTGATTGGGAATGAGATATGTGGAATGACATATCTGACCATGTTTACTCAAAAAATACTCCTTTTGCCACATGCTATCAAACTTGATAAGGGTGCCAGGATATCAATAATCTCCATTCTCCCATTTTCACTTTCACCTCCAAAGTATTAAAATTTCGATATATGAATACGGAGTGTCATTGAGTTAGTATTAAAATTCTAGACATTAGTAAAATTGAATTAGTATTAAAATTTTAATACCTGGACCAATTTGTAGAATTTGTTGTAATTTAGGGACTATTCAGCTAATTTCCTTTTTTTTTTCACGATTTTCTTCCGGTTCTTGATTTATAATATAAAATTATTCATTCATTAGCATCTAATTCAATTTTAATTCACTTCACAATTTATACCCTTCAATTTTGAAATTACACATTTATCCCAACTTTTACAATTTTTACCATTTAGTCCCTTATCAATTTTCCCACCAAATAAGCTAATTTTTCTCAATTAACACTTTATCTAAATATTTGAAGCTATTACATAACTTTTGATAAACACAATTTAATACTAAACCCTAAGATTCAATTTTTCATAATTTGGTCTTAATAATCAATTTCTATTGAAATCACTTGATAAATTCACCATATAATAAAATTAAAGCTTCGAATCCATATTAATTCATCATAAAATTCCAGCACTCATCAATGGTTACTTTCAAAAATCACCCATGAAATAAAAAACTAATGAATTAAATAGTTGGACCTAATTGTAAAAGTCTCAAAAACACAAAAATTTCAAGAAAAGAGCAAGAATTGAACTCACATGTAGTAACAATATGAAAAACCAACTTTTGTAGGACCTCCTATGGCTTTTTTTGGCTGAAGATTGATGAAGAAATGTCTAGATTCAATTTGGTCACTTATTTTTATTTTTACTTTAATTTCCCAAATGACCATTTTGCCCCTAAGTCATAAAATTTCAAGATTTTTTTTCTCTGCACAAACTGTTTCAGCCTTATTAAAATGTATAATTGCCTTTTTGGTCCTCCCTTACTTACCACTTAAGCTATTTAATCATTTTAACAAGTTTTGCACCTTTTCAATTTAGTCCTTTTTAATTAATTAGGTTTATGAAATCGAGGTCTCGATTCCTTGTTTTTAACCTAATTGACCTAATAAATTCTTTTAAATCACAAATTTACTAATTTAAAAGTTTCCTAAAGTCATACTTGACTCATAAATAATAATTAAATATTAAAATTTTCAAACTCGGTCGTCAGATTTAGTGGTCTCGAACCACTGTTTTCGATACCACTGAAAATTGGGCTGTTACACATAAGAAATCATTTACACAAGTAAATTAAAAATAAATTAAGAGTACATAAATATTCAAGGATGAATGGGCTCAATTAAAAATTTCCCACAGCAACGTTGATTTTTGTAGATTCACGGTGGAGTTTTTTTTAGATTTACTTTGGACTGTAGAGGTGAAAGTGAAAATAGGAGAATGGAGGCTACTGATATCTTGGCACCCTTATTAGGTTTGAGAGCATGTGGCAAAAGGAGTAATTTTTGAGTAAGCATGGGCAGATATGCCATTCCACATATCTCATTCCCAATCAATTGTTGAAAAAAGTTGGTCATCCCTGCATTTTCTGTTTTGGAGGTTTTAGCTCAATAAGCTATTGCAAACCTTCATTCACCAAACACTACAATTAGGGGTTTTACTACCCAATCCTTCATTTGTGCCCAAATCAACTAAAAAATGCTGTTTACCAAACAGTTCGATACTTTTTGAAAAGCATTGGTTAATTTAATTGTAATTTATGGTTTGTAATTTAAATTTTTGAATTCATTATTTGAATAATTAGATTTATATTTTAGTCTAGTTGGTTTGGGTTTTGTATGGGATATTACTTATTTGGTATTTGGGTTTAGATATGAGCGTGGGTATAAGATTTATTAATTAAAATTAATCAGTTTATTCTATTTCTATGTTTTGAAAATTTAAAACAAAAGCCAAAAGAATAAACCACCGAAACCAATTAACTATATCGAATAAACCAGAAAACCAATTAAATTGAATTTTTAATTGATTCAGTTTAGTTAAATTTGATTAATCGAAGTTTTGTACACCTCTAATATTGGAAAGCATTCTATTTTTTTATTTTTCCATAATTTTTAATTTTAAATAATTTTAAAATTTAAAATTTTAATAATTTTATTAAAAATAAAATTTAATCTAAAAATTACAACATAATTGTTAGCGTGTCATGTCATATCAACAAATTCATCAATTGAGGTGACATGCCACATTGGATAAAAATATTAACTGTAAATTAACAGATAATTTTAATTAAATTTGATCTTATTTGAATTTTTGTCTATAGCATTATTAATAAAAGTAAAAAAATTTAAAGATTAAAGTGAAAAAAATACAAATTTAAATTGGATTTTGCAATTTCACCTCCTTTAAACTATCATTTTGAAGTCTGTTTTGCATGGATGATTATTATATTAGTTTTTTTATTATGATTGTTGCATATTCACTTAAGAAAGCATAATTGTGGCTAATGAAAAGTTTGAGCATAATTGATGATTGAGTTCATATAGCTAGGGTTAATATGTTGTCAGCTAATCTAGTTCTGATCAATTCGTTTATTATGTAATAGGATTTTGTCAGTTTTTTATTATAGGTTTTGTCAAAATGGAAGGTTTTTTAGAAATTTTGACTATTCAACTTATTGTTGTGACATACATTTTAATAGATTTGTATAACAATAAACATATTTTTGCGATTTTGATTTGTAATATTATGAATATTTCGTTATTATTTTGTGTTATGCAATAAATGCAAAATTTGCTATAAAAGGAATTAGATAAATTTTGTTAGAGTCCAACTGTTAGAAGACAAGAATGAAATTAAATTTTGATCTTTTAAGGGTCAAATCTGATTTAAGTTATGAAGTGAAATTCGAAAATTAGAAATAATAATTTTACGTGATTACAATATTAAGCATAGACTAAAGAATTGAAGAACTATTTCTATCCCCTAACAATAAACCACGCATTGAACTTGGGAGCTCTTCAAAGTAGAGTAATCTTGAGACATCATTAGGGGCATATTTTACCATTTGGTTGGCAACTTCGCCTAAAGATCCCCTTTTCGTATACCACGGGATGACCGAAAAGGTTATGTAACCACACTATCCCAAAGAACCTGAAGGGATGACGATGACACACAATTTAAAATCATCGTGATCAACAAACACAATAGGCTTACTTTAACCAGCGTGTCCTCCAAAAAAATCCCATCTGGTCATATTATAAGCTTTTTCTAGATCAATCTTTAAAGTCATTCTTATCTCTCTACCTTTGAAACTCCGCATAGAATGAACAGCCTCTTGTGCAATTGCAATGTTATCCGATATACTTCTACCAGGAATAAAGGTTGCTTGACTCTACTTAACAAGCTTTCCCATCATCAACCTTAATTTGTTAATCATTACATTCGTAACTACCTTATATAATATCGTACGCAAGCTTGTTGACTGAAATTGCATAATTCTTTTCTGACTTTGAACTTTTGGTAGAAGAATCAATAAAGTTCTTTTAAGCCATGGGTTCAACTAACGCCCCTCTAAAACTTGCCTCACCATACAACAAACCGAAATGTCGAGTATATCCTATTGTGGCTGATAAAATTTGGCATGAAAACCATCGACTCCTAGTGCTTTCCATGGGGCCATTGCAGAAACTGTCTTGCTTCCTCATCACCGATTCTTGATAATAGATTAACTTTCTCGGTTAACAAAATTGAAGGGAACCTTCTTCGATAAGGGTAGACTCCACTTATTGAATAATCCATAGAATAAGGATCCTTAAAAAAAATCCACCACATGTTGTTGAAGGAGCTCCGCATCAAAACACCATTCCTCATTTTTAACTTTAAGACCTTCAACCTTTTTTTTTTTTTTTCCGCTAGCCATAATACGACTATGAAAATACCTTGTATTTCTATCACCACTTGTAAGCCATTCCGTTCTTGATTTTTGAAACCATAACAACTCTTCATGTTTTAAAACATCCTTAATCTTTTGCCATAATTCTAACTCACGGTCTCAAAGTCTTTCTGAGTCTCTGAATTCCAAAATTCATTGTATATGCTCAAGTTTCAAAATCAACCTCCGCTTATGGACAAAAATATTTTAGAGAACACGCTTATTCCATTCTTGCACCTCTTTTTGGAAATGCTGTAAGTTAGTGAACACATTCATATCATTTTTCCAACTACTACTTACAAGACCCTTAAACTCCGCATGAAGCAACCAATTAGCCAAACAACGAAAAGGTCTAGTACCTTTGCTTTGCAACGGATTGAGGGAAACCAAAATCGGTCAATGATCTGACTTCAGATGATGTAAATTACTTACTGAGCAATTCGACGCAAAAGCACACCAACCCAAACTACATATAGCCCTATCCAAACGTTGTGAAAGATTGGCTCTATTCTAGGTGAATCGAGGCCCGCAGAAACCTAAGTCGTGAAGACCATTATCAAATAGGAAATTCTGAAAACCATTACATTAATTTCTTACGCTTGCTGCACCACATGCCCATTCCGAAAGCTCCAGAATCAAATTAAAATCTCTTTCTATAACCCACGATTCCCCAATAGTTTTAGCAAGAAAATCAAAATACTACTATAACTTCCGTCGCATTGTTGGTTGTAAGCTAGCATACACTGCTGAGCACAAAAACTTAGAGGGTCCTTGTGTGTTTCTCACCCTCATAAGAATCACCTGTGGATGCAAATCCAGAATATCAATGGAGACATTATCACTCCAAAGAATCAAAATCCTCCCAGAAAACCCCATTGCTTCAATTCTTAACGAATTTGCAAACCTAAGTTTTGCAATAATTCCATTCGCCCGAATACCACTGATCCGTGTCTTAAAAAACACATTACATCTGAGCAAAACTCTCTCCTATACTAAGCCATGAAATTATGGAAAAGGGGATGCCTTATTCCTTGGTAATTCCAAAAAAGGTTTTAAATTCATAAACGAAATAACAATAGAAAACACGAACAAGCCAACACAAGTTGTACAAACAAACTTAACAACTAATCTCATTATTACCAATATCATCATCATCCATAACTTCCACATCCAAAAGCAACACATTCGCCGGAAGATCAGCATCGTGTTCCCGCACAATACCCTTCAATGTCGGCGATAACTACACCATGTGATTCACAGAACCTCCCAGCTCGTGATCTGATGATTTCTTCCATTAACGTTACCATCCTCAAAAGTTTGCAAATCTGGGTTTGAGTACCCAATACTTGACTCTCTAAATTGAAACACACTTTTTTCTTTCCCTTTTATAGCATCGTACTATCCACTCTCAACCACCCGAACTGCCCCATGTTTGTTTTTGTCCAATTTCGACTGGAAAGTTACAAGCAAAAAAATGAAACCTTTATCCTAACAGTTGGGACAAGTGGGCCCATTCCAGAGGCATCATCAAACCCATTTCCCTCATTCTTAGCAGTTGACCCAATATTGGTATTAGTGGGTCGTAATACTTTTGGACCAACTCTAGGTTTACCTCTAATCATAATCCCTTTACCATTAGATTTAGTCGTCCCCTTCATCCCCAAATATGTTTCATTTTGCCCAAATTTCCCGACCTTTGTGATATGGTTCTTCCCTAAATCACGCCTTTTGATTTGATTAGGCTGGCTTTCTCCATCCACGACGTTAATTTTGGGATTAGATTCACTCGAATCCACCGCCAAAGCTGAAAACCATGAGCCCTTTTGCCAGAAACATCATTTCTCACTATTCCTGTACTCTGAACCGTCCCTCTTTGTAAATGCTTCACAAGAATCCATGGCCCATATGGTTCCTCTTCCGCACACCATTGAGGACCCTTTTTTTCGACCACCGGTTCTCCCCTACCAACACCTCTCCGATGAGTTGCTTTTGTTTCTCGCGCACAAATCTGTATTGTGGCCATAAATCCCACATTTAAAGCAGACAATCGGAAGTGACTCATATTCGATTCTCTAAATACGATCACTGATCTTGAGTTTTGACACAGTGGTTTCCTTAAGTCCACACATATCGCCAACCTAGCGAAACGTCCTTGGCTTCCACTACTTGTAGGGGATAAGCATTTGATCGAATCGAGTGAAACAATTTTGAGTTAATCGAGTTGATGAGTCCTATTTTATCATCCTAACTTGATTTGAAAATTTTTCAAATCGAGTCGAGTGAAATCAAATTTGAGTCAAGTCGAATCAGTGAAATTATTTGAATTAAATTAAAAAAATTAAACATCTCAAATTAAAATCTTGTTATAGTATAATTAATTCCATATTAGAGAACATAAATTCCAAACTATATATATTTGATAACTTTTTCAAAGCAAAATAATAAAAAAATATTTTAGTATAATAAACTTAAATAATTAATTAACTTATTTAGTTCCCCAAATTATTATTCTAGAAATTTTTTTATTTTTTAACTTTCTTTATATATATTTTAAAAATTTAAAAATATATAAATTTGAAATTTCTATAAATATTTTTAATTTTAAAATTATTTTGAATTATTTTGTAATTTTTTGTTTAGAGAGAGAGATCAATTTGCTCATTTTCAAACTTGATAGGGACCAAAAGGGTATTTACACCAATTTGTTATTCGAATTAATCGAGTTATTCGAATTGTAAAATTCAACTTGATTTGAACTCGAAACTCGAATTACTTACTCGAGTTGACTCAAACAATTCGAACAACTCGATTTGATTAACTCAAAATTCGAATTTGTTTTCAGTTTTTCGAATCAAATTGAGTTTTGCTCACCCCTAACTACTCGTATGAACATCAAGCTTGACCATTGGCCCTCTGGCTTAGCTAATAGCACGACGTAAGAAATTTGAGTAGTAGCTTTTCGGCAGACCAGGTAACCTAATCCACATTACTTGAACATCCACTTCATTGTCCGACATTGAAAAATCCAGCGACCATGGTCGTACGACCAAATGTTGACAAAAAATCACCCAAGGTCCTCCCAACCAATACTTTATTAAAATCTCCCTCATCTTGGAAATTGACTAGATAGTAGTCATTTTCTAAGTCAATAAGCTGCATATGATTTCTGGGATTCCATAGTGTTGTCACTGTGAAAAATAGTTTATCGATAATGACAATGTATCGCAAAGAACAAAGAAAGAATAATAAAGAATATAGATTTTTAAGTGGAATCCCTTTTAGGAAAAACAACGGGAATAGGATAAGATAATTCACTATGTCGATTTCGAATGATTACAAGAGGAGTAGACTGTACCTATTTATAGGCTTGTAAAACCATATTCTAATAGAAGGAGTGCAGTAAGGTTGAAACACCTTATTCTAATCAATATCAAATAGATGAAGTGTAACAAGGTTGAAAAATATTATTCTAAAATAAAATAAAAGAAGTGTAGTTCTATATAGATTTTACTTTTATTTTATTTTACCATCGTGTTTTATTTTAATAAGGATTCGGGTCACTCAATTCTAACAGTCACCTTTATTAACACTATACCAAAACAGGTTTTTAGCGGTGTTTTTTCAGGCCTTTAGCGGCGCTTTTTAGCGCCACTAAAAGTGAAAGCGCCGCAAAAAATGCCGCTATTGACAACGCCGCTAACATTTGTGGCGTTTATAAATAAACGCCGCTAAAGGTCAGGGTGTTTAGCGGCGTTTTCCTAAAAAAGCCGCTAAAGGTCATGTTCTTTAGCGGCTCTTTCTCAACAAACGCCGCTAAAGATCATGTTCTTTAGCGGTGCTTTTTCCACAAACGCCGCTAAAGATCATGTTCCTTAGCGGCGCTTTTTCCACAAACGCCGCTAAAGATCATGTTCTTTAGCGGCGCTTCTTCCGCAAACGCCACTAAATGTCATGTTCTTTTAGCGACATTTGTGTTGTTTGGTTGCTTTTAGCGGCGCTTTTTCTAAAAACGCCACTAATTTTGGGAATTTTGTAAAATAAAAATTTATATTTTTTCAGCCCTCCTGTAGCAACAAATCAAAAGCAACCAAATCTAAACCAGCCAAAAGTAATAAATTTATATAATATTTTAAATTAAATGAATAATATAATATTAATATCAATAAATAAAATATAATTCATATTACTTTCACAAAAATGTTAAAAGTTAAAATGATAAAAATATTTATACAATACACTATGATGGCAGAGGTTGGGACTGGTGAAACATTTTCATCATATTCTGAAGTTGCTGTTGGAGTTCATCGTACTTTCTGCTCTGCTCTGCTTCCTTCGCTGCAGCGTCTGCTTCTCTCGATGCCACATCTGGTTTACGTTGTAGCTGGAGTTCTTCATATTTCTTTTTAAACTCTGCTTCTCTCGCTATAGCCTTTGCTTCCCTCGTTGCCGCCTCTGCTTTAAGTTGTAGCTGGAGTTCTTCATATTTCCTTTGAACCTCAACTGTGGTCGCTTGCATCTGAGCCATCTGGTCTTTTAACCTCTGAACTTCAGCTTGAGCCTGACTTCCCGAAGCCATGTATTGCTGCGAGCTGGATCCAAAATATTGAGTTGGGCTAAGAAAAGATCCTTGAAATCGAACCCGACCATACCTTTCAGGACCCGAAACTTCAGTAATAATCCGATTATCAATGTCTTCAAGATGAACATAACAATCACTAGAAGCAATCGCTTCGTACTCTGCCTTTTTATCCTTTAGTTTTTCCTAATAAATAAATTACAAAGTTAGGAACGCAATATATATTAAAAAAACAAATGCAACATAACAATAGTCGCATTACAAGCAATGAATTAAACTATTAGAAAATTGTATTAAGTAAACGTACCATAATTTCTGCAGCTTCAGGAGTCATAGGAGATCCATCTTTCTTCCTATGTGTAATCTTAAAAAGTTGAAGGCGTCCAACTTTTTGACCGGACGACAGTTCCTACAGTATAGTAGTAAAAATATTATTTAATGAAAAGTAATACATATTTGACAGTATTAAAAAATTAAAAATACCTCGGCCTCAGCTACACAAGCAAAACTTTTCGACCCGGCTGTGTGAGTGAATTTCTTTTTTTGCCTGCTGCTTTTTCCAACTCGTTCATGATCCTACGTTATGAAATTATTAGTACGTCAATAGTAAATACAATAAACCAAAATAATTACAAGAGTTTAGAAGTACGTCATACCTCGCATTTCTTCGAATGCCAAAATCTAACTGCATCTTACCATTGGTACCTCAGCATACCCGGCGAGACATTTTGCAATTTCTCATCGAGGGTTGTTTTTGTCTTATAATAATCTCTCTTTAAAGTACTTTTATGGTCTTTCCATCTTTTTCCCAATGCCTTCTTACATAGGTATCCGAGACCTCTAAAGCAAACATTGTCTACAAAAAACACAAGTTAAGAAAGTAAATATAAATGAAACTAATTTCCATGTGTTACAAATGACATTAATGTTTTGTTACCTTAATATTATCGAGGGCTTGGTTTTTGTTACTATCGGGCATTTGATGCCATGACTCGTAGTTGATAGGCAACATATTCGCATTTCGTGCTAAAATGCCCAAGTATCCTGCTAAAAGTCGAGCTTCTGTTCTAACAGGCTGACCAAAACTGTTTCTGCATACTTCTACACGCTCGACTGGATCTCTAAGTAGCGTACGTCCTCGACCTCTGCGCGTCCCACCATTTTCAGCTGAAAAATGGTATATTATAATATAATGATTTGAAAAATAAATCAATTAGAAGTCAACACGCATGTAAATTAAATATAAAATTACTTTGAACTTCAGTAGGATCCTCAGGTGCAATCGAAACATTCGAAGATCCAATAGCTGTCTGTTGTTCACTATTTGTTTCTGTCGAGTTTGGAGCATTTTGAACAATGCTTACATTTTGCATTTTTCTTCTAGGCATTTTTTCTGCAATACATATAAAATAGTTGAAAACTTAGTAACTAATTACAATAATAACAACACATATAAAATAGTTGAAATATATAATAAGACCAAGATTTAAATTATGATATTACATATAATTAAACAATCGTATATTCTTACTACATCATTATTCGTAAATATCTTCATCCGTATCTTGGCGAACCCATTGAAATTGCGTACTAGTACTAGGGATATTTTCATTTAAGTTTTGTTCCAGAAAGGGCAAAGTTTCTGATCTGTCGTCGATGTTATCTCTACTTCTACTGCCCATGTCAAACAAGTCTCTAGGGATGTTACGGAGTACAACGTACCAACCCTCATCGGTTGGATCTTTTGAGTAAAAAACTTGTTTGACTTGAGATGAGAATACATACGGCTCATCTATCAGTTGTTGTCCTGTGTGAATCAATCGAGCGAAGTTCACCATTGTAAAACCAAATTGATCTTGCTTAATTCCACGAGCAGTATTAACATCGGACCAATCACCTTGAAATAAGAAAACTTTCTATTTGCTATAGTAATCTAACTCAATTATGTCAGTAAGAAGTCCGAAATATTCCCATTTACCTCGACATGATTATTGTCCCTAGCACTAGCATAACTTGTAATTGAGGAATTAACAACTATTCCACAATTTTGCGTTCTCCTCAATCTCTCACGATATTTTGTATGAAATCTGAATCCGTTGATGAGGAACGCACTATATCTTTTAACCACTCGATTTGGACCTTAGGAAAGCCATTTAACTTCGTCATTGACGTTCTTCCCACTCCAAACTTATTGAATGGAAAGTAAACTGAGTAATTAAAAATGTTATGAGAAAACATTATTATTTGTCAATGAAGCTCCAATTGCATACCGTTTGGCTTAACCATTAATGAAAAGTTTCTGTGAACAACTTACTGATATCTCGATGTTGTGTTCTTCGGGAGCGCGAACGAGATCTCAATATTTGTTTGTACTCACTATGTTAAAAAAAGGTTCACTTTGTTAGAAGATAAACAATTTTGGATTTATGCGTAATTATCAAATTTCTACAACTTACTTCCGTAATGGTTCCATTGATTCGTGGTGAAACAGAACATATCGATGTGCTTGTATGCACGATAAATCATCTAATTCTACAATATCAACTTTGCCGATTGGTTCTCCAAAACTTTGGAACAGATAAGTATCGGCAAAGTTATGATCCGTGAGTCTAACATTTCTACTTGGTCTGTCCAACCTTATTTCAACACCTTCCAAATATCTTGAACAGAAGGTCATACATTTTTCTGTCAAGTAGCCTTCAGCAATCGATCCTTCTGGATAACGCTTGTTGCGGCAATAAGACTTCAATTTGGATAGGAACCTAAACACGATATACAAATTATCAAAAGTTGTAACTAAAACAACTATAGGTGAATGAAGAAAAATTTTAAAAATAAATTAACACCTTTCTATGGGATACATCTATCGGTAGAAAATGGGTCCGCCGAGAATTGCTTCATGCGGGAGATGGATTATCAAGTGAACCATAATAGTGAAGAAGGAATGTGGGAAGATTTTCTCCAAGTTGAATAAAGTCAAAGCAGCTCGATCCTGTACCTTCTGAAGTTCTTGAACATCCAAAACTTTGCCACAAATGGCTTTCATTATACAAGACGTTACCTTCTTCGACATACAACATCATAGAGAAACTGGCAGTAAATCTTGCATCAAGATGTGGTAGTCATGTGATTTTAGCGAATGTAGTCTTCGATCTTTAACACTAACACATCGAGATATCTTTGATGCATATGCATCTGGAACCTTTAAATCCTTCAACACCATGCTGAACACTTCTTTCTCCGTCTTCGACATTGAAAAAATAGAAGGCGGCAACCGATATTTCCCATTCGAAAGTGGATTGGGATGAAGATCAGGCCGAATTCCCATGTGGACTAAATCAAGTCGACTCTGAAGATTGTCTTTTAATTTTCTGTCGACATTTAAAATTGTACCGACAATGTTCTCGCAGACATTTTTCTCAATGTGCATAACATTAAAATTGTGTCGTAAAATGTGATGCTCCCAATAAGACAACTTAAAAAAAATACTTCTTTTTTTTCACAATTCCGCCTCATTAGGATCATCCTCTTCATCAGAGTCATTATCAGCTTCAACATTTGATCTTCTATTTCTTTGCGTGTTTGGTGGTTGGTTCATCTTCCCATAATTAAAATTTATATCTTCCAACATGAACAAGATTTCAGATCCACTGCTCTGCGAAGGAGCTTTTCTAAACTCTTCAGTACCGTCAAATACAGAACTCTGAAATCTAAATCTATGATTTTTTGATCCAAAACACGGCCAGCAGACCAGATGTCAATGTTTGTGGTGTATTCAGTTGCACCAAATATTAATTCAGGTGCTCGATAGTACCTAGAACAGATGTAAGATTATAAGATTAGGACCAAATATTTTTAATTCAGTTGAACCAAATATAAAAACTTTATCAATATCACTACCAAATATTAATTCGAAGATTAAATGGCAGCTTCAGTTGAACCAATAGTTGCAGGAGGAGCAGGAAGCAGTAACTTAGTCAAATCTAAGGGTAGAAAACTACTAAGATAAAACTTTGGTTTTAGCATATGAACCAAAATAGTATTTGTTTTCGTTAGTTCGATTGCATCAACAACGCAACTTCAATAATAATTCCATTAACTAAAACTATAGACATTCGAATGGCTCTAGTTTTATGATATACTACACCTACACATGTTAAATTTCATTTGTTGTTTTGGACTACCAAAGGTATCAAGAGAAAATGGTTAATTCAATGATGCATCCTCTTAAATGAGAAATAACAATAACAAATAAACAGTGCCTTCAACTATATAATAGCATATAAGGCACCAAAATGATACAATTAGGATTTAATCTAATGATAATTTAATTATTACAAAAATTTAAAATCAACAGTTCTTATTGTAAAGGCAGTTATCTCTACTTTCATATATATGTAAAATTTTAAGAAATAAATAGTTTAAGAATTATAAAATTTTTAGAAAAATAAAAATAGACGAGGGTTAAGTTGGGGGATTTTGAACCTGGTGGATTTTGAGAACAAGGTCAGGATGCAATTTCCTCTGCCAAACCTCGTACTTCCCTTCTAAACCGTCAACCTCAATTTCATACTTTTTTTTGTGCTAATTAATAAAAAGCAATTACGGAACAAAAACCGGTAAATTAAAATTCTATACTAGCGGGAAAAAAAGGAAGAACACTTACACCTCAAAAATCTGACAGTAATCAATGCATAAAGCAATGGGTCGAATGCTCTTACAGGAATCAGAATAGAGTAACGGCGTTGTTCCAGTTTTGTATGCGACGCAGTTCCAACACCTTTTTGTTAAAGAATCGAGCTTTGCGGCTGATTGGGAGCTTAAATTATGAAAGGAAAAAGTTTGAATTTGGGAGAAAATGGAAGGCGTAGCATGGATGAACCCCATAAGAAATAAAGGGATTTGGGAAATTAGGGGTTTGGATCACAAAGGGATTGGAAGTTTCAGAATTGGGGAAAATAATTTGTGGAAGAATAACCTAGGGAAATTTAGGGGAAACGCAGATAGGAAATTGGGGGAATGAAGTCGGGGAAATCAGACATGGGGAAAACTAAAGGAAATTCGGGGTTAATAAAATGACATCATTTAGGTTAGTTTTATTAAATTTTGTGGCGTTTCTTAATAAGCGCCACTAAAAGCATAGGAAAAAACGACACCATTTCGGAAACTATTAAAACCTATTTGTGGCGATTTCTGCTGAAGCGCCACTAAAGTATAAACTATTAAAACCTATTTGTGGCAATTTTTGCTGAAGCGCCACTAAAGTATAGTCGTTTTGCGGCGTTTTACAAAAAACACCACTAAAATTTTGCATCAAAACGTAACGTTTTGCAGTATCAGGCACAAATTTTGCGGCGCATTTTAAAAAAGCGCCACTAATTTCTATCCTTTTGCGGCGTTTGGTAGAAAACGCCACTAAGAACACAGATTAAAACGCAATGTTTTGCCATTTCTGAAACAAATTTGCGGCGTTTTTTTATAAACGCCACTAGGAACACAAAATAAAACGTCATTGTTTTGCATACTATGACATATTTGTGACATTTTTTACTAAAACGCCACTAATGCATTAACACAAAAATAAATTTAATTTTTGTCATTTTTTATTAACCTTAAACCCTTAGAGCCATAAACAGTAATACACTAACTATAAAAAACTAAACCCTAAACCCAGACCCTAAACCATAAACCCCAAATCCAAATAACAAACACTAATCACTGAACCTAAAATACTAAACATTAAACCCTAAACTCTAATATGATAGACCCTAACACCCTAAACTTTAAACCATAAATTTATATTATAAGTTACAATTAAAAGTAATTAAAAATAATCTTATTGCTTGTTTAAACCCTAAAATAACTTTATTTTTTATATTTTTATCAAAATCCCTAACCCTTAAACCCTAATACCCTAACCCTTAAAACCATAATTAAACACTAAGACTCTGACTATAAAAACTAAACTCCAAACAACAAACTTTAAAACACTAAATCCCAAACCCAATATAACAAACCCTAAACCATAAACTTAAAATTATACTAAACAGTAAACCTTAAACTATAAAACCCCTTAAACTATAGCCCTTAAACCTCTTAAACTCTAAACCCCAAATTTTTTTAATTAATATTAAGTACTGCTTCCACAATTTTTTATAAGCATATATAAGCTTTTACATTAATATATATGTGTATATACATGTACATCAATATCCATATGAAATTTTTAGGGGTTTAGGGTTTTAAGGATTATGTTTTTAGGGTTTAAGGGTTTTGAGAAAGCCATATGGCCGGCATCGATTTTAACAGCTTAATGGTAACTTAAATGAAAACTTCTAATTATAATTAATATAAATAAATCAATTAAATAATAAATAGACAAATAATTTTTTTGCGGCGTTTTTGGGATCCCAAAGCATTAGTGGCGCTGTATTAAAAACGCCGCTAAATCCTCCGAAAGGTCAGAAAACGACGTCGTTGGGCTTATGTCTTTTAGCGGCGCTCTACCAAAAACGCCGCTAAAGCCCTGAGCATTAGCGGCGCTTTCTTAAAAACGCTGCTAAATCCCCGAAAGGTCAGAAAACGACGTCGTTGGGCTTAGGTTTTTTTGCGGCGCATTGTCAAAAACGCCGCTAAAGCCCTGAGCATTAGCGACGCTTTCTTAAAAACGCCGCTAAATCCCCAAAAAGATCAGAAAACAGTGTTGTTGGGCTTAGGTTTTCTTGCGGTGCTTTCTCAAAAACACCGCTAAATCCCCGAATGGTCAGAAAACGGTGTTGTTGGGCTTAGGTTTTTTTGCGGCACTTTCTCAAAATTGCCGCTAAATCCCCGAATGCTTAGAAAACGGCGTCATTGGGCTTAGGTTTTTTGCGGCGCTTTCTCAAAAACGCCACTAAAGCCCTGTGCATTAGCGACGCTTCCTCAAAAACGCCGCTAAATCCCCGAATGCTCAGAAAACGACGTCATTGGGCTTAGGTTTTTTTGCGGCGCTTTCTCAAAAACGCCGCTAAATCCCGAATGCTCAGAAAACGGCGTCGTTGAGCTTAGGTTTTTTTTGCGGCGTTTTTGGCGGCGCTTCCTCAAAAATGCCGCTAAATCCCCGAATGCTCAGAAAATGGCGTCGTTGGGCTTAGGTTTTTTGCGGCGCTTTCTCAAAAACGCCGCTAAAGCCCTGAACATTAGCGGCGCTTCCTCAAAAACGCCGCTAAATCCCTGAATGCTCAGAAAACGGCGTCGTTGGGCTTAGGTTTTTTGCGGCGCTTTCTGAAAAACGCCGCTAATGCTTATTTTCAGCGGCGTTTTCCGTTTAGCGCCGCTAATGATTGATCTTTAGCGGAGTTTTTTTTATCCAAACGCCGCTAGAAACGCCAGTGAAAGTCTGTTTTGGTGTAGTGTAAGAAGAGTATTAAAACCAATCTTCCTGCCCAGGAGTTTGAGAATGATGGTCCTTGCCATCTTTCTCTCGTTGGACTGATGAACATGATGAAAAAAGGTAATCAACGGAATTCCCCCAACCAATTCCGTGACCACAACTCCATCCTGAAGATTAAATTCCTCCTCCATCCTATTCGGTGAAGTGGCATCTAGTGGAGTCCCCATCAACATAGACTTATACGAAATCTTATTAACTCTCTCATCTTCAACCTTCTGACCATTCACATCCATTGTCGGATCATCTGTGTCCAGTGGTATTTCTATCCTCCTCCTAACCTTTTTAGTTGCACGACCAATGCCACTATTCGAACCCGTAATGCTCTTCCCGACCGCAAAGTTTCTTGAAGATAGAGGATCACTCATGGCTACCACTAACGGCGTAATACTTCTGTTATTATTTATCCGAAAATTAACTCATTGTTTCAATTTTGAAAAAAACAAAGCAAATAAAGGGTAATCTTCTTGTTATACATTGAATTGTTCTCTGTAATAATAAAATTCTTTAAATCAAATTGCGTCTCGTTATTTATTTTGGAACATAAATTTTGACAAATAAAATAATGGGAAACCAAAATGTTTTTTCATTTCATCTCTAACTCTTAGCTATTATAAAACTAACATTCCCCTACATTTGTTGCTACGTATGTACACAAAAAGCAGCAGCATATAGGGCGAGCTCAGAGAGGGTATCTTCAATCTTCCATGGCCTCATTAATTTATTTGATTTCTCTCTGCTCCTGAACCTACTTCTATTTGGCTCCCACCTCCTTCCTTCACTGCCACGAAACTCACCCGTTTCTGCAACACCAAAAATAAATCTACATTCTTTAAAAGAGGAAAATATTATATATGAAAAGACGTGCATGCATGTTTAGAAAAATGTTCAAGGTAAATCTATATAGTTTGGTCAAAATTAATTTTCTTCCTGGCAGTAAAGAAAAAGAAAGGTCCAACACCTTTTTTCAATCACAAATAATATTATATTTTAAATATAAATATGGAGTTATCTGATTCAATAAATAATATCAATTCAATTTTGATCTTATAAAAATACTTTAAATTAATAACCGAAACAACTTGTTTTATATTTTCTGAAAACACCATTTTCCATAGGTCATATCGTTCACACTATGCAACTAAAGAGGTAGCAATAAATGTCAACTCCAATAACCATTTTCTAATAAACACTCTGTAAATAAATAAATAAAGTGCGTGGCATGAAAACAGGTTCACTGTCTATGGGAATGAGCTAACCTCACGTGCCTTGAAACCTTCTCCGGTGCTTCCATGGCTACCCGCCCAACGCACTTGTTGTTTCCCCTTCACCGCACCTTCACGTGGGCTGTTCCCACCATTGGCCGTGCAAAGCTGCATGATTTTCTCAACGACCTCTCCTTCATTTTCACTCTCTTTCATCAACCTTTCCACCTCCGCCTTGGGCACCCTCAACCTCACCCTCATTGCCCCACTTTCACCTTTCTCGGCACCCGTGCTTTCCCCTTTCATCAGCGTGAGGTCCGACACCGATCTCCTCGACAACATCAAGCCCTCCAGCCTGTCTTTAGCACTCATGTTCACACCCGACCGAACCCTCCTTGGAACCCTCTCCTTGGGACCTTCGGGCAATACTACCAAGAAGTAAAGCCTCTTAGGCTCCAACCCGTGATGTGCCTCTAATGGCTTCGCTCGAACACCGAAATGCTTAACAGCTTCGGATTCAAGCAACACATGCCCTGGATAATCCTTCACCACATCTTCAGCTCTCACCGGCGTCTTTAGCTTCAATGTTTCCCCGTTTATTTTCATCACCTTGGTTGTCTTTTTCGCTGCCAGGCTATTCCCCATTTTCAACTATTAAAGTGCACAAACTGGGTTTGGTTGGTTGATAAAGGGTTTATAAGGGGATCACTAGTCAACAATGAGGGCAAAGGTTCTGAAAAAGAATGGCCGTAATTTATGTTTGACAATGCAAAATATGAAGACAAAAAAAAAAATTAAGTACGTAAGATATCGCTTTCCAATTTTTGTTTTTTGTTTTAACTAGTAAGTCCTATTAACGAAGTCCATTTTCAGGGTTTACAAATTTACCAATACGTTTGGAATTTACGGCCAACCCAACCACCAAATGCAAAAAATTTGTAGTCAATTTCCAAATTAAAATTCCATCTTTCGTTTGATAAATTAGAAAAAGTTTAGTTGATAAATTTATTAAAAATCAATTCAAACATTACAAATCCCAATAAGGTATTAAAACGACAGCTACAAAAGATTGATTTGTCTCATAAAGTGAAAGACAGCTTCTTCTTTTTTAATTATTTTTCAAGGACACAAACCAAGGGTCCAAATTGACAGTCGGCTCATCAACTTGGAACTCACTTCTTTCCTATGCATTACACTCCTCTCTCATATTTTCAATTCAATTTCGACCTTATATTATGTGAGCTTTATGATAGGTCAGTTTTGGGTTGCCTTTTATTCATGATCTAAAATATATGAAATCTTTTTTGTTAGCTTCTATACCCAATATTCATGGGCATGCCAATCAAAATTTAGTCCCCTTTTTTGGCTTAGGTAGATTTCTTCTAGAAAATTATTTATTTTGCCAAAATGCCCCTAGGAAAAACATATGTAAAAGGAGTTGGTCCAATTCGTGATTTAGGAATAGCTTTGCTTATGAAAATTATTTCCTTAAAAGCCTATCCTAGCTCAAGTGATATTAGATTTATTTGAGTTGTTTTATGGGATTATAAATTTTTCAATCACATGAATTATTTTATTCTATAAAATTGACATCGGATCATATAAATTTTTTAAATCAAATTTCTTCGAAATACAACTTTCTAGGAGGAAATTTTTTATTTTATTTTAAAATTCTCATGTTTTAATCGGAGTAAAAACATGTACCTTTAAATCCACGTCTTTTTATTATTGAAATAGTGATAATGTCTATTGAATTAAGGCTCAAATCACAACATGTTTTGATATTTTTAATTAGGCTTAATATATCATTTGGTACTCGAGTTTGACACTTTTTTAAATGTGGTACCTGTATTATTTTAGATCTAATCTAGTATTATATTTGATAAAATTTATATATTTTGGTGCCCAAAGGTGACTGTGTTAACTTTTTAGTGTTTGATTCAAATTTTAGGATTGATTTTATAAAAGTTAATTGCTAATAGTATCGGGTTTGAATTTTCATGATTTTTCTAATAGAATAATTTTAGTGTTAATTGTGGATTTGTTTAATTTATCAAATACGGATGGATGTGATTTAATTCCAATTTTATGGTTGATTTGATGAAAGTTAATTGTTAATGTTATTAGCTAATTATAAAATTTCATCAAATTAAACACTAAAAATTTAACAATATCATTGTCGGTACCAAAATATATAACTTTTATCAAATACATGTAAAATGTTAAACTTATGCATTAAGCATTTTAATTATTAGGAAGAAATTATATTTTTATTTTTGTTTTTAGAAGCAAACAAATTCTTATATTTTCCTATCAAGAATAAGGATTGGAGAATAAATGCCGATGGGGCTTTTTAAGTAAATATTTATAAAAAAATGTATTGCATACAAAATAGTGTTTCGTTTAACGTGCTTTAGCCAAATGTAATTCGAGTGTGCGATCATAAACTTTCATCAATCAACACAACCTTTTTAAAGTTAAAACAAAAAAGGTTCTAAATTTCATTTACTCAGAAAATACTTGGTAAATTAAAACCATTTCGTCTCACTAAATGACAAAATACTACAATAAGTTAATCATTATTGAAATCAAATGAACTTTTTACACACTCATCAATAAAAGAAATGAATACTTAGAGAGCAATGAGAATGGCTTTGTATCTCATGCTCGTCTCCTCAATTCTCATGACTCAAAGGAATAGAATTATGCCAGTTTTGTCAAACAATTACTGTTAAACGAAAAAAAAAAATTAACAAACTGAACTCTCTGGTTAACAACCAAAAAAGGGTCAAAGCTGCTGTAATTTTCGAAGATGCTCCAACAATGAAGTAGCCTTCCGCTTGGCCCTTTCTGTGCCACTCTTGGTGAGCTCCGTCAATGGTATGGCAGCACCTAGCCTACTAATGCATGCCAGATTCTCAGCATCTCTCTTACACAAACAAAGTAAAATGGCAGCAGCATTTTCTTTGTTTCTAGGTAAACATGTTCTCAGAAGATCGATCAAAACAGGTATGGTGCTAGCCTTTACTATAGCTGCCTTAGCATCATGGTTGCTAGCCAGGATTGACAGTATTGTCAAAGCCTCATCGACCATGCAGTTTCTTGAATCCGTAAGCATCTTCAGCAGTGCTGTAATAATTCCGGCTCTGACGGCGCGGCCCTTGTTCCCCTGATAAATGCATAGATTGAATAGAGCAGTTGCGGCATCTTTCTTCCCTCGATTGCTTCCATTTTGTAACAAATCTACCAAGGCTGGTATTGCCCCTGATGAACCGATTATTATTTTGTTCTCATCTGCAAGTGATAAACTAAAAAGGGTAGCCGCTGCATTCTCTCTTGCTTCCATGCTTCCGGCACGGAGGACTTGGACAATGGAAGGAACGGCACCAGCAAGCATTATAAGAGACTTGTTATTTTCGAATATGGAAAGGTTAAGAATAGAAGTTACTGCATGTTCTTGTATTGATGCATCATCTGTGGTTAAAAGGTTGACCAGAACAGGTATCGCTCCTGTGTCTGCTATTAGTATCCTGTTATCTGTGCTTCGTTTTGATAGTGATCGGATTTCAGCCACAGCTGCCCTACGTTCCTCTAAGCACCGGCTTGACAGCTTAGAGACCAGTTCCTGGATGGCTGCCATGTCGCCACTAACATCACAGAAAGACCCATTGCTCTTTTTGAGCCTACCATTTGCTAATCCGCTTGGCTGCTCAATGTTATGTTTAGCACACCATTGATTTATTACACTTCTAAGAACATAGTTTGGGGTTAGAGTTAAATTCTCCAGCTTCTGCTGAGTTTTTGGACACGTTACATTGCCACAATCTATCCATCTCTGTATGTAAGATCTCTCATATGTCTGTAAAATCAAAACAATGATTATCAGAACGCAGGGCAAAAAGGAAGGGCAGAAGGCAAAAGCTGATCACAGAAAAATGAAAATCGAAATGATAAGTAGTCATGTCAGGCACAACTATACCTGTCCTGTAGCCACAATCACTGGATCCCTCATTAGTTCCAAAGATATAGGGCATAGGAAATCAACAGGTATTACTAGTGTATCGGGTTTCTTGGTTTGTTCAGCACCCTTAGCAGCCAGATTCTCTTGCCCTTTGGAATCAACCTCATTTGATAGGCAGACCTCAGAAGGAATTGAAGAGCTATTCACCCTTTCCAATATCTTAGGTTCCTTATCAGCAGCATGTCCTAGAGTAGTACAACTTTCTGGAATGCTATCCAGCTTCGCTGAAATTTCATGGTTGGTATCGCTGCGCTCTTTTTCCGGTAGCTGGGAAATGGCATTCGAAACTTTTCTTGAATTCAAAGATCCATATCTTTCAGTCGCTCTTCTCAATTGTGCTCTCACCAATGCGACCTGAAAAAAGAAATGGAAGTTGGCGTTAAAAAGGCAAAGTCAATGTAGAAAAAGAAATGAAGAGCACATTATAAATTTTGGAGCTAAACCTGTTCTTGAACCTCCTCTGAGATTTGAAACTGATCAAATGGAATTTTGGCTAAACTTTTCTCCAACTTCCATGTAACACATTGAAATTGAAAAGAGATTCTTTTGGCAGCTCCATCCTTAAATTAAGATATAGCAAATTTCAGAGACGTACCTATAACATAACATATTAAGAACAAATACATATAACCACAATAAAATCCCAGCAACAGTCACTCTGGTAACAAAAAAAAAAAAAAAGACATAATTTTCTTCTTCATTTTTCATGACGTGCAACTCAATTAGTTAATTGGAATTGCGACAATTAGTGAGACAAAAACTAGCAATGGACAATATTGCGGAGAAGTTCATATTAATAAAATCAAGAAATAGACTTAGCACTCGGATAGATTATGTTATTCAAACCCTTATTTCTCTTAAAATACTCTATCTTACACCTATATTCAACACATATATAGAGGTAAATGATCCTAAAAACTTTACACAAAATCGAGTATGCCCCTGTTTGACAAATACTCACTCCGGATAACATGGCAGATAGCTTAACTCGAAAATTTTTAGCCCAAAAGTTGTTTCTATATGCATACTTTTTCCGAAATGAAGCTAATCAATGTCAGTTAATGCAAACTGAGCCAATAATTAGAATGTGGAACATTATCCGAGGAAGAAACAAGTCAAAAAATTCTGTCAATTTTGCAATACAACTGAGCCTGTCAGTTAAAACCAAAATGAAACATATTTGTGGGACTTGGCAAAGCCAATTATCAACATTAAAAAACGTATTAATCGAATCATGTACTAGCACTTAATGTTCTTTTATATATATATATAAGAAGAGGAGATGGGGGTTTACAGAGGAATTAACGGAATGGTGAGCGGAGGCGGCGGACAAAAGACGCTTTGCAGCCTGCAGAGCAACGGCGAGATCAGCCGACCATGAAGAGGAAGAGGAGGAGGAGGAGGAGGAGGAGGAGGAGGAAGCGTGAGGATGATCAGACGCTGCAAAATCCCTAATTTCCTCAAGCAAATGCGTGAATAGAGCTATCCTCCTTACCAGATCCGTGCAATCCTTTTTAAACATCCCGGCAGCCAGATCCCCGAGGACAATATCGTGGACAAGGCTGAGCAAGAACGCGGCAGAAGCGTCGGAGATGACTCCGGCGGCCATTAGTGAAAAAGCCAGGCGTCGGCTCGTGATT